>NW_001855494.1:0-1615 GCF_000209125.1 Entamoeba dispar SAW760
ACATAATTCTATCATTAAAATATCTCAAAATGAAACATATATTAATGAAATACATGAATATGATAGTATATTAACAGAAGATGAATTTGAAAAGATAATGAAAACATTTAATGTTCCACAAAAATGTATGTTATGTGGAATATCAAAGAATAATAATATATATCAATTACCATATAATATTAAAGAAATAGAAACAATTATATTCCCATTTTCATCAAAAAATAAATATTGATTAATAGCATATGTTAATAAAATTAATATAATAGGAAAAGAAAGAAAAGAATGTGTAGTACATATTAAATATGGAAATGATAAATATCCAGTGTTTATGAGAGGAATGAATAAACAAATAATGAAAGTATTAGAATTAACAAATGAACCAATAATTTATTCTATAAAAATTGATGAATGTATTGGACAATTAAAACATAATGGTTATATAACACTTTTCTTAATAGAATCTTTCTTAAAGAAAAGAAAAGAAGATGATATAACAAGACAATCAAAGAATCTGAGAGAATATATTTCAATAGAAAAAATGATAAAATCATTCAAATGTTATAAAAATTAATCTTAATTAATTTTAATAACAACAAATATCTTTTTTAAAAGTAAAATAATATGAATAAATAAAAGTACAATATGTTATAGAAGTAAAATACTTTAATGTAAATTAATTTGTTCTAATTTTTAAACTGATATTTTTAGTATGAAAATATCAATCAAATTATTTAAATTATCAAATATGTTTTCAATATAAAATTTATTCAGAATGTATATGTTAAAATTTATTATATTTTTTAAACTAACATAAATCTAAATCCATATTTATCATCATATCATATTTTGCACTAATAAAAATCTATCAAGTATTCTCTTTTCAAATTATTCTATCTTCGAACAACTGAAGTGAATATTCATTAGATTTTTCAATAATTCTTGTAAATATGAAGAAATATTAAAAAATTATTTATATTATAAAATTTTTTGAACAAAAATAATCAAAAAACAATTATGGCAAATTATTTTCTAATTGAATAATTTACCATAATTGTTTTTGATTGTATATAGAAATGTTCTATTACCATTTCTACTGTTCTTTCATCAAAAATATGATTCTTCAATTGTTTGTCATTCCTTTAATTTTTCATTAATATTGATAATTTAAATAATAATCAAATCAAAACAAATAAAAAGTAGATAATTAAATGTTAATAATTTTAATTTATATTATTCATTATTCAATGTAGATTATTTGTTTTAACATTGTATTTTCATTATTTATTAGTTTATTCTTTGATTTTAGTTGTTGAATTATGACAATTTCATTTTATCTTTTATTTGATATGGAGTAGAGTATTTAAATATATATTATTTAAATATTCATTATTTAAGTTATTATCTGATTTTAATGAGTATTAAAATTATTCTTCATTTTCTTATTTTAACGAGAAAATACAATTATTACTGTATTACTATGAGTTAATATTCTTTTTAGAATCAACCACCAAACCCTTTTTCTTTATTAATCTTATATTATCAAATATACTTGTATTCTAACAAGTAATAATAACACCTTTATAAATACCCATTCGTTTATTATCAATGATATCAC
>NW_001855494.1:1715-3291 GCF_000209125.1 Entamoeba dispar SAW760
TAATTGGTTTGGGATGTAGGTCATTAAAAATATTAACATTCTAACAATAAATAATACAAATAGAATATAATAATTTATAATAATGTTCGTTATTAACATCAATTCCTTTAGAAAAATTAAAATTCATAAATGAAAAGAATATTTTATAATGAACCAGCATTAGTTAGTATTGAATTATTGTATAGTTTAAAATTAATGAATGGAAGAGAAATTGAAAAACAATTATTAATGAATTTATTATTCCAATTACAATTAGTTAAATAAGTATTAATTGTTTGTGTAAATGTACTTCATTATATTCCATTAATATTCATTTTTCAATTTATAAATTAGTAAATGAATACTTTATTAAATGTTCAAGGTAACATTAATTACTCTTCCATTTTCTGTTTTGAATTATGAAATACATGTTTTTTGGTTGTTTATTTTTAACATCAGTTAATATTCCAACACCAATTACTAGAATTGGATATTATTGTTTTTATGAATGTAGAATAAATAATATCACTACTCCTACTTCAATTAATAAATTGGACTGTCAATGTTTTTATGGATGTTTATCATTAAATAATTACTATCCCTCCTTCTATTACTAAATTAGAAATACTTGTTTTAGAAAGTGCAGGGTAATCTTCTATCACTTTACTACTTCAATTGTTAAATTACGATAGCTGTTTTTATGATTGTTCTTGAATAACTTCGATTATTCTTCAATCAAAAATTACATCATTTGGAAAGAGTTGTTTTTATGATGTGGTTGTTCATCACTATTAACAGAAGTTACACAAATACTAAGAAAAGATTTTCTACTACACTAATTTCACATTAACATAACAATTAAATCATTCATTTATTTTGAATGTTTAATGTTCATTCGATGATTAAATCATCATTGTCATTGATATTTGTGATATTTTTCATTTTTGTTATTAAATTATGTTATTATTTGATGACATGATACCACGTTATTCCACGTTGATATGAATAACAAAATATGAATAACAACCAACACAACAATAAGTCATCACATCATCCTCATTAAGTATTTAAAGGAACTTGAACAAATAACAAGCATTTAGAAATAAAACATGGACCCAAACAAATGGACAGACGCAACTGTTCAAATGTTCAAAGAATCACAAGAAATAGCATTTGAAAGAAAAAATGCATATATTATGCCAATTCATATGATGGAAGCAATTGTTGAAGAAGAATCAAATATTGTTATCCGAATAGTTGAAATGATGGGAGGTGATGTTAATAAATTAAAGAAAGAAATAAAAGAAACAATGAATAAAATTGCAGTTCAAAATCCACCACCAGTTGATATTGGACTTCATCCAACAACACAACAAGTATTAAGAAGAGCAATAGAGAAACAAAAAAGAATGGGAGACTCATATCTTGCAATAGATGTAATTGTAATGTCATTAATGGAAGAGAAAGAAATTAGTACAATAGTAGGAAATAGTGGAATTAATGTGAAAGAATTTAACAAAAAAATAACAGAAATGAGAAAAGGACAAAGTGTAGAAACAAAAGAAGCAGAAAGTCAATATGAAACATTAAAGAAATA
>NW_001855493.1:0-1033 GCF_000209125.1 Entamoeba dispar SAW760
AAGTATAAAAGGGATATAGTAATAAAGGAATATAATAATAAAGGATATAAGTATAAGTATAAGTATAAGTCATGAATATAAAATAGAATATAGAATATAAAGGATATAATATATAATATATAAAGTAGAATATATACATATAATATATATAATAAATATAATAATATATAATATATAATATATAAGGGAAGTACATAAAAAGAATATAGTATAGATTAAATATAGATGAAGGGGGCTTAGCTCAGTGGCAGAGCAGCTGACTCCAGATCAGCCGGTCAGTGGTTCAATCCCTCTAGCCCTCACTTTTTATACATATAGTATCCATAAAGTATAGATAAAGTAAGATATAGTATATCTAGTGTATAAGTAGAGGATACATATAGTAAGATAGTAAGATAGTATGATAGTATGATAGTATGATAGTATGATAGTATGATAGTAAGATAATAAGAAAGTATGGCATCTATAGTCATATATAGAACAATAAATAGTCATATAAACACTGGAAAGTGATATAAAAGATATAAAAGGATATAAGATATAAAATAAATAAAATATATATATATAACATATAAAAAAAATAAAGAAGTAAGTTTAAGTTATAAAAGGTTATATAAAAGAGTGAATAAGTTAGTCGGAATAGTTAAAGAATAGAATAGTATAGTCATATAAACATATAAACATATAAACATATAATAATATATAGATAATATAAATAGAAAGAAATATATATAATATAAACATAATATGTAAACAGATTATATGATAAAGTAGTTATAGTAAGCTCTCATAGCTCAGTCGGTAGAGCATGGTGCTAATAACGCCAGGGTCGCAGGTTCGAAACCTGCTGAGAGCATTGTTTTTAAAGAAATACATACATATTATACATATTATACATATTATACATATTATACATATACATACATGAGAGTATTTGTATAAAAGGAATAAAGTAATAAAGTAATAAAGGGAATAAAGTATAAAAGGATATAGTAATATAGTAATAAAGGGATAAAGTATAAAAGGATAAAGT
>NW_001855492.1:0-16853 GCF_000209125.1 Entamoeba dispar SAW760
ATACATCTTAAAACATTAATTAAAATATATAGAATAGAAAAAGAAATGAAGATGATTTATTAAATGAAAAGAAGTTATTAAACTGAAACGAATTATATAACAAAATAAGAAATCAACATAAATAAAGGAATAAATAAATTGGAGAAAATATGATAAATAAATAAAAAGAAGAAATAATAGAAAAATAATATAACAGAAAATGAAGAAGATAAAAATCACAAACAAATAATTACAATAATTTTATTGAAATTGAAAAGAATAAATTCAAAATATTAAAAGAAGAATATATAATAATATACAACGATATAAAAAAAATTATTACAAAATATAAATTATCAAATATGAATAAAATTGATAATAAAATGAAATATAAATTATAATCAATTTACAACACAAATACATTTACATTGACAGAAAAGAAATAATAAAAATATATAATATAACTTAACACATTATATAAAAAATATAGAAAATAAAATAAATAATAAATATGATTATAATAATGAATTGAATGAGTTAGATGAAAAATGATTATTAGAAATAATTAAACAAAACAATAAAAATATATTAAAATAGAATAAAGAAAAAAATGCAAAACAAAATAAAATATATTGTTGTAATAAAGAATTCATAACAAAAATATCATTTTATCATGAAGAACATGTAGAAATTCGAATAAAAAGATAATCAAAAGGAATACATATAAATGAAAAAAAATGTACAACCCAAATATAACTAGATATATTACAACTTGTTACATCAACTGATATTTTCAAAAACATATATAATAGAAATAAAATAAATAAAAATCATAATAGAAGAGTAAAACATATGAAAGAAATAATACAATTCAAACAAAATGTTTAATGAAGAAAAATAATAAATACATACTTCTCTTTATTAACAGAAATTAAATTTATGAAAGATTATATTTTTATTTAAATCAAAATATGATAAATTGAATTGACTCATGAGCTAAACTAATTGAGTTAAATTTTATTTTTCTTTTATATATGATAGATACAACAAAATTGTATCTGAACAAATTATATCAAATAATTTTTAAGTAAAGGTTCAAAATAAATATTTCAGAATGTTAATTATTATATATTATTAACTAAATTATGAAAAAATCCAAAGACTAAAATACTAAACAAAGATAACTATTAATGAGTTTTTATAGGATTAATGGTAATTATTGATAGAAAGAAACAAAGTCAAAAACTCTATAAAATAATTAATAGATAAATAAAAAAGAATGTAGTTAAATGAAGTTCATAAAAATAATCAAATAAGAATTAGTATTGATGAATGATTTGATATGACCGACCACCTTTATGAAACTACTTCAACTAAAATATAAATTTTGGTCTAAGTAGAATTCTCTTTCATTTTACCAAAAAAACGTAACATTATTTACACCTTGATAGATCCAAATTAATCACGTAAGAAATAATAATAAAATTAGTTTATATTCTATTTAAAAGAATATATCTTCTGGATAAGTATCTGTAATTGTTCATTAGAAGAAGAAATACATGGGTTAATTGGTCTTGCATCGAGGAATTGTTGAGTTAATTCATACACTTTTCTCCATTTATATAAATTAATTGTTCCATCACCTAATTTATCTGGATTTCCTTCATCAATAAGCATTAAATCTTTACTTAAAATTCCTATAAAAGGGATATAAGGTGTTTCCAATTGGCTTAAATAAGCTCTAAGATATTTATAATTTTGTTTAAATGTACACAATTCTTCTATCTCATTTAAATAATTTTTATCTTCTTCACTGATTTTTTTACTCTTAATAGAATCTAAATCAAGTCTAGGAAGCGTGTAAACTACTGAGACTAAGAAATGAATATCTTTTAATTGTTGTAACCTTCTCATAAATAATATGAGTCCTTGAATAAATTGAACTTTGTCTCCTTTAGGACATTCATTAAAACAATTAACGATAGTATCTCCAATCCAGTTAAATCGTTCGATCATATTTTGAATATTTGGAGTTAATGGTTTATTTTCTGGTTTACTGTAATTCATTACAATCAATTCTTCATACGTAACTCTTGAAAATAACACTAAATTAAATGAATTTAATGTTTCTGCAAGAACAATAGTATTTGACTCAGTTAAGAAATATTGGTATGGTAGTGTTATTGTAGATTGGATAGGAAGATGAACTCTTGTTCTAGCTCTCATAGCTAAGGAAATTCCAATACTATTTATACTTAAAATTAAAAGATGATTCTTTTTTGATTCTGGTTGTGACGAAATAATTGTCTTAATCTTTTTAATAAGTTCTGGCTTTTTTTCAAAATCACCAAAAAAACTTTTTGTCCATTGAATAAACACTGAAAGAATACTTGACTTTGTTTCTTCTGTGGTATGAGAATCATTAAAAACATTAACTAGTTGAAAAATGACTGTTTCAGTTGAAATAAATTTTTTATGTATCATTAAGAACATATCAACATATTCTGGATCATTTAAATTCATATTGTATAATCGATTTATTAATTCTGTTGTAGTACCTGAAGTAATAGAAACAGATCCATTTTCATCAGGAAAACATTTAACAATATCAAAAATATTATCAAAATGAAAAGAGTCATTAATTCTTGATAATAATTTATCCATTTGTTTAAATAACTGTTTAATACCAAGGAAATCAGGGTGAATTGGTGGTAAAGATTTATGATATTCTTTTATTAATGAATAAAATTGAGGAAGAAATTTAATAGGTAATAGTAATAATGAAGGAAGATCATTTTTTTTATCAAAAATTACATCAAATTCAAATTGATTAAAAGATTGTTCTTGTTTCTTTAAAAATTGTTGGACATCACTTGACTTCTTTTTAATCATTTGTAGTGTTGTTAAACTTTCAGCTATATTATTAGAAATATTAATGAATTGTCTTGTAATATTTAAACTAAGAAAAGAGCGAATAACATCACATAAACTACTCTCTGAATTCCATTGATTTAACTTTTTAAGGAATCCGTTAAGAATAATTGGTAATGAATACGCTAATGGTTTTATTCCATAAAATATTTTTTGAATATCTTCAGGTGATACAATAAAATTCTCATCTTCTTTTAGATTTGTCATTAAAGTAGATTGTTGAGGTTGAGCCACTAAACCAGAGAATCTTGGTTGTGTTTTTCTTAATCCAATATGAGGTGTTTTAATAATAGGTTTAGAATCTATCAACTGAACAAAGTTTGCAAATGGATCTAGGTAAATATTTATTATTCCTTCTAATTGTCTTAAAAACTTTTTCATACAAAACACTATTTTCTTTGCAGATATATATTGTGGATTTTGTTCATATAATATTAACGTAGTTGGTCCATATATTAATATAGAATGAATATTAGAATTTTGTCCAAGCTCATCTGATTTCATTAAGACATTTACAGATGAAGCATCGTTTTTTAAAAGAACCTTATAAACATTTTCGTTATCGCATTCAACAATTGCCCTATCATCTTCACCGACTATTCTTGTAACTCCAATAATAGAAAGCATTGGTTGTTCTTCAAATTGATCAAAATCAATAAACCTATATAATCTACCATCATGTAATACAATAAAAATATCATTACATGCTAATTCAATAGAAATAATAAAAGGAAAAGAGGATGACCTTCCTTTAAGATTAAGTTGTGTAGGAATTCTTTTAAGTTCTTTCATTTTAAGATGTTTACCCCAAATATACCCCATCCCTTGATCTGTAATACATGCACTACAAAATCCTCCACAAAATATCCTTGAAACAACGTAGTTTCTTAATGATGGTATTTGTGATGGAATTTCTTTTTTCGACGTGTTTATTCTTCCTAATTGTCCAAATTCATTTTTGCCCCATGAAAATACTTCTCCCCATATGTTTAATGCTAATGTATGATACCCTCCACAACAAATGTCCTTTATATCATTTATTTGTGGAACTAACTCTGGCTTAGATGGATTAAAAACATCTTGAATACCCAATTGTCCACCTTCATATGCACCCCATGAATACAGTTTCCCTTTACTTAACACAACACAAAAATAACTTCCCATTGATACCTTATCAATTGGTTTAGGAACTCCTTCTATTTTTTGTGGTGTTTTAATGATGTCATCAGGTTTTGCATTGTCTGTAACTGACTGTGAGAAAAGAGAGACTTTTCCTCTTGATGTAGGATCAAAAACATGACCAGAGATATAAAGGTCATCTGTTTCAGTGACATAAAGAATATTAGTTGAAGAGAATACAATATTTTTGATAGGTGAGTGAAATTTATACGTTAATTCCTTATTACTAATACAAGACAAAGGCGTGACTAAAGGTGACTTTTTCTTAACAATTGATTTAGGTTGAGAAGAAAACATAAAGTAACAAAGAAAGTAAAGTTCTAGTTTTGAAGAGAAAAAAAGACGAAAACAGAGAAACTGATACAAAAAAAGAGATTTTTTTCCATTAATAAAAACAAATGAAACTAAAAAACTATTTAAATGGAAAAAGAAACAAAAAAACCACTTCATTTTGGATTAGAATTACTTGTGAATGATAAGGAATCACTTGTTAATTACATCCAAGGATTACTTCTTCAAAGAAAAGAAGAGGAAGTAATGGAATTATTAACTGTTTTAGATTGTAAAACTTGGTTATCAAAATGCAAAGGATTTAATAAATTGTATCACTGCATCGTTGCGTTGGGGTTTGTTGGTTTTTTTAGTATAACTTTTCATTAATCTTTCAGATACTTGCACATTGTTAAATTTCTTGTTTCAACTTTTCCCAATGAAGTTGATGTAAAAAATGTTATAGGATCAACACTTTTATTTACTTCTATTGAAAATAAACAAGATTTTATTACAGAATTTCTTATCGAAGCTGGTGCTGATATTAATGTTATAAATGATCATGGAACAACGCTATTACATCTTCTTGTTCAAAGAACAGGTGAGTTATACCTTGAACTAATGAGAGAAATTATTATCAATAATAAGTCGTATGTCAATAAACAAAATATGAATGGTGAAACTGCACTTCATCTTGCATGTTTAGTGGGCAATGTTAAAGCAATTCAATTATTACTTAAAGAAGGTGCACAAGTTATTATTGAAACAGGATATGGAAAATTACCTTTGAATTATGCTATTGAATCACCTCATATCGATGTAATAATTAAACTTTTAAACAATTACGAACAAAAAGAACTTGAATCTAATACACAAATAAATATACTTGAAAATAATTCATTAGAATTAGCTGAATTAAATGAACAAAACTCAGCAGGAAATTTTTCTCCAAGAAAAAGACATAACTCAATAAAGAAAATTCTCTTTAAACCATTAAAAGTATTTGGGTCTGCTGCTAAATTAACAGTTGAAAAAGTTTTAATCGAAGATAAAATGATTCATATTCTTAATTTAATAAATCAACAACAAGAGCTTATTAGTAAAATTAAGTCAGATAATCATACACAAGAAATAGATTCAAAAATAAACGAATCAAGCATTGATGAATTAAAACTAAAAAAATATCGAATTCTAGTTCTTGAAACAACTCATGGTTGTTCTATATTAGATCAATTATTATTATTACAGAAATTGATTAAACATTATCCATCTTTAATAGATAATTGTAATATAATAACTACTTTTGGATTTACATCCTTTAATGCTTGTTGTTTATTAAAAAATCAAATTGAATTAATGATAAATATCCTTCCTACTTTAATTCAATACACTAATGATTTAAATACAATTAAGTATTATCAAAGTGTTGCAATGAAATTATTCGGAGATAATACTATAAGTACACTGAACAATAAGTTACAAATATTTTATTATAACGATGATCATAAACTTCAATGCTCTCAACCTCAAGACCTCATTAAAGACTTATGTTATAAGACATGTATGCCATCAACTCATTTTCTTTCATTAACTTCAATTACAACAAATCCAACAATATTAGCTATTCGTCATTCTAACTCAATTGGAATTCAAACAAAAAATATTAGTGTTCTATGTATTGGAAGTGAAAGATATAACTCTATTACCATGGAAAATGGATACCAAGAAGATCAACTGAAACAATCCATTTCTTTGTTATCAAAAGAACTTAAAGTTCGTTAAATTTTATTCTTATTTTAATATTATATAATAAATATTTATCATAATTAGCAAAAAGAGATTGAAGAGGAATGTAAAATAATATTAGGAGATCAGTATTACAAAGTAGAATTAGATGATGATATTCTTTCACAAAAAACACAGAATTGGATTGTCCAAAATTGGAAATAAATATTATTACTATTATAAATTATAATAATTTAATTAAATACCTTTCCTTAAATTTAATTCATAACTTATAAAGAATTTAGTAATACTCATTAAGAACAACTATGAACCAAAGTAATAGTATTGTATAAATATTACAACTGTCTTCTTTTAAATAAAACATTCTATCAAATTATTTTTTGTTTTTGATTATATAATATAACAATTTCTTTTATCTTCACAACACAATTAAATTGTATTTAATTATCAAAAAATGTATTTTATTAATGAAAAAAAAAATGAAAATTAAGAGATGGAATTAATTAATAAAATATTTTATTTTATCTTTGAGCATTATACAAAAGTAAAATACAATTAAAAAATGATACGTTGTGTTGTTCTTCAAACAACCTTTTCTAACGACTAAAATTTGAGTACAAAACTAAAAACTAAAAAAGAACTAACTATGGATTTAATGTTAATTTGTGATAAAACTTAAATAATGAACATAATAATGCGCAAATACTAAACAAAGGGTCTGTTTTATCTATTAAAGTAGCATCGGACTGTGCTATTAATTGTAAGAATAAACAACGTTCTTGATTAGTTAAGTTAACACAATCTTCGATATAGACATCTCTCAGTTGTGAAAGAATAGAATCAGCTGAATAGTTTTGTTCAACAACTAATGACATTGCTTTTAAATATAAATCATTAACACTTCCATTTTGACATAAATGAATTATTTCAGTGATTTCTTTTGAAGGAACAACACCAGCAACATTAGAAATATCTTGTGGTGTTACAGAATGATTTATACCTTGTGATAGTTTTTGAAGTAATCCAATTCCATAACGTAAATCACCTTCACTTAATATAGAAACAGCTTGAATAGCTTCATTTGTAACAGAAAATCCTTCTTTTTCACAAATCATTTGTAACCTATTTGATACTATCTCTTTTGGTAATGCACTAAATCTGAATTTAATACATCTAGAAGAAATTGGTGGTAAAATACGACTGATGTAATTACAAATTAAACAAAATCGAGTATTCTTTGTAAAATCTTCCATCATTCTTCTTAATGCAGTTTGTGCATCTGGAGTAAGTGCATCTGATTCGTCTAAAATAATTAATTTGTAATCAGGAATTCCATCGTAATGAGTAACATCTTGCATGGCATAATTTTTTAAGGTTGTTCTAACCATCTCAATTCCTCTTTGGTTAGAAGCGTTTAATTCTAATACACGTTCTTTAAAGTATCCCTGAAATAATTCGTGTGCAACAGCAAGTATTGAAGTAGTTTTTCCACTTCCAGGAGGTCCAAAAAATAATAAATTTGGTAATCCACTATCCAATGAAGATTTAAGTAACTTGATTACCTCTTCTTGTCCTTGAACGTCGTCAAGTGTTTTTGGACGATATTTCTCAGACCATGCATTTTGTCCGCTCATTAATAATTGACTTTTAATAGTTTAACTTAATAGTTCTTTTACAATTATAAATTAAAAACTTGAAAAGGTTATTTCTAATTCTGTTTTTAATGACTGAAGAAATATATCCTCCTTCTTTAGACCTACCATCTCCTCGATATATTGAATCTTTAGAGTTTCAACCAACTGACCCAAAAATTAAGGAAAAATTTGACAAGTTATTATTTTCTAATGACCATGTTTTACTTGAAGCACTTACTCAAACACTTATTATCCGTTCTCCATGTGAAGAGGCAACAAAAAACGCACACGAAATTATGATGTATTACTTTCATCATGGAAGAATGAACTCGTTATTTACCTGGGCTTTTGAAAAAGAATTGTGTAATAAAGGACAAGAAACAAATACATTTTTTTCTCCTGACTCACTATTTTTACAATTATATCATGAATATGCCAAGGAATTCTTGATGAATTATTTACTTACTAGTTTAAAACCATCATTAGAAGAATTGGTTAAACCTCAATCAAGAAGAATAAGTCTTTCTTCAGGTATTCAGTCATTGTCTTTTGATGATGAAAGTCAATTATCAAAAGAAGATTATAAAGCGTTTCAAGATTTTTTAGTTAGATTGATTTCTCAATGCAATGATAACTTATCAAATAATTGTCATGATTTACCGCAACATTTCTCACAACTAATTCAATCAATTAGTGCTATATTACGTTCTCACAGAGTAAATAAAAGAGATATAGTGAAAAGTGTATTTAGAGAATTATTTTATAATTATACATTATCTCCATTAATCACAAATGCAGAAAAATATATTCCTGGAGCATGTTCTATTGATTACATCAATAACAGGTATCGCTTAAATTTCTTTAGAACGACCTTAGAAAATTTACATTCTCGTGATTGTCATCCACAAGATAACTTTTTATTTGAAATTATGCCACTTATATCTAATCCAGATCCATGTAATGATATACTATCATATCTACTTAAACTACCTTATGAAGAAAAATATCAAATTGATACAATTCAGTGCCACCAAGACTTTAATACTTTTATTGTGATTATTAAAGAAAATATATTAACCACTCTTGATTTTCTTCCACGAAGGATCGGAGATGACTTAATTGATCTTGTTGGGGCATGTCATTTTGTATTAGACGATTATCAAATCTATCGCTCATTAATGGACTCAATTAATTTATACAATGAAGATTATAATACTCAAATGTGTAAGTCAATTGCAATTTTAGATCATACAAAAAATGAAATAAAAACATTAGAAAAACAGTTTTTAAAATTACAAAAGTCATTAAATAAAATTCAGAATGAAAACCTTGAAATGCAAACTAAGTTAGAACTTACAAAGCCTTTTTCTATTGTTCTTGAAAATAAATATCAAAAAATTCCGTTTGACATTTACTTATTGAAACATGAAGAAAGTACTACTTTATCTAGTTTGTTTTTATTAATTTCATTGAAGAAGAGGTAATAACTCTATTACAGGAAAGAAAAGCGATAATTATTCATTACAATCTGATGATAAAACCAAAAAAGGTTTTGGACTGTTTGTTATTTTCAAAAATATCTAATATATTATTTCTGTAAAGTAATAATAATATTTACAAAACAAATTACTTATATCATAGATTTAAAAGAAATAAAAAAGGAAATTCTCATAAAGACTCTATTAAATAAATCAAGTTCATTGTTCTCTTTATTTTTCTCTTTCTTAAAAAATAAGTAATAAAAAAACTCTATGGATTAAACGAATGCAATTAAAACGATAATTTTGATTTATTCTTTTTGTCTTCTCTTAGCCAATAAAGCAGCCAACTCATTAGATGGACCATTGCTTTCTTCAACAGGAAGTGGTTTTTGTGGAGCTCTTGTTGATACTTTGAAATTACGTTGTGGAACAGCAGGTTTATCAGTTGAAGGAGTAGCTTTAAGTGCACCAGCACGTGGTTTGTCTTGGACAGAACTGTTTGAGCTCTGAGGTTTTAATGGAGTAGAACGACTAGCTATTTCTTCTTGTTTAGGCTCCTCAGGTTTTGGAGTTGGTCTTGTTCTACCAATAAATCCATTAGCTCTTGGGTGTGTAGGATTAGTTGGTTTATTTACTGCTTCCGTATGAGTTGGATTACTAACTCCTGTTGATGCATTTAAAGAAGCAGCAGCATTAGCTATATTATTAAGAGCAGCTTGTTGGTCAGCAGGTCGTTGTTTGTTAGCTAAGAACCCACTTCTTGCAGGAGTAGTGGTGGGACTGGGTTTAGTTGTAGTAGTAGGTTTAGTAGTGGTGTTGGGTTTAGAAGTAGCAGTACTTTTGGAAGCACCATACCCACCAACTTTGTTTGTTTTAGCTGCAGGGACTTTTGGAACACTTCTAGCAGAAGAAACACCAGATGGAATTGGTTTCTTAGCATTACCATAACGGGCTCTTCTCATTCTCAACAATTCTTCTTGTGCTTGTTGTAATTCTTTTTCGATATTAGAAATATTGACTGAAGCTTCCATAAGCATAATTCTTAATTGTTGTGCATTTCTTGCTTTTGGTGGTGCAACTTCTGAACGAGCATCAGCACCTTGTGAGACTGTCTTAACAAATGCTGATTGTGAATCAGTAATTTTCTTAATTGTTGAAGCAAGTTTATCCCTCATAGGATCATCCAAAGCTAAATTAACCATAGACGCAGCTTGTAATTGCATAGCATTAGCAGCAACTGATTTGGCACAAGCAACTAACATAGCCTCACTTGGTTTATTATGAATGACTTGATCATTAGCAGCTTTGACTAAATATTGAATACATCCAGTGACAGTCTTAGCAGCAGAGATAAGACCTTCTTCCCAATTAGCATCACGGTTATAAACATCTTTCTTTTCTTTGGCTGTTTCTTCTTTAATGCTATTCTTCTGTGCTACTGTAGCGTTTGAAATCAAATCAGAAGTAAAGTTAATCAATGTTTGTGCTTCTTCTAAAATAGCAACAGATATATCTGTTTGGTCCAATACAAGGGCTGTTCTTTTTCTTGGTACAGCTGCTGCCTCATTAGCAGCAACAGCAGCTTCATAAGCAGCTTGTTGCTCAGCTTGTAATTGTTTCTCTTTTTCAGCTTTCTTCCTTTTAGCCACTTCAAGAGCAGCATTGATTTTGCCTAAAGCGTTATTAATAACATTAGCTGCTCCAACAAGTTCTTTTGTTGCAGCGTCTTGAATCTCTTCTTCTTTAGTTTCTTGTTGTGCAACAACATCATCTAATACAATATCTTTCATAACCTCATCCATTTCAGACCAAATGTCTGCTAGTTCTGCTTGTTTCTTAGCAATTTCATCATATTGTTCATCTAAAGATAAATCAACAACTCCTTTCATTTGATCAGCAAGTCTTTTTGATGCATCTAACAATCTTTTTCTAAAATCACCTTTCTTAGCGGTACTTGCATAAGCCTTAACTGCTCTATAATTCTTTCTGTTTTGTGCTTGAATCTTTTCAAATAATGCAGGAAGATCTTCTAATGGTGTTTCTCTTATCTTCTTTAATGGATCAGCCATAGCTTTAATTGATTCTTCAATTTGACTTTTAGCTTTACTTCTAACACCTTCTACATTAACTGTTTGAACTTCAAAGTCATCAGCAACAAGTTCTCCAAGTAATAATTCAATTTCATTTTCAATATTATCAAATTCTTCTTTTTTAGTAACAACAACTTCTTTACGAGCTTGTTTAGTATTATTGAATAAATTGTTCAATCGAGCCATATCAAATGTTGCTCTTTCAGCTTCATTACATGCAAATTCTAGAGCACTACGTGAAGAATTATCTTCAATTAATGGAAGTGTTTCTAAAACTTCAACAATTAAGTCGTATGATTTGGGTGCAAACTCTTTACATTTTTCTGGTAATTGAGCACCTTGTTCATCTACAGGTAATGATAATAATTTAAGCATATCTTCTACTTGTTCGTTCAATGATCTAGTAAGTTTTAACATTTGTTTTTGAACATTTTTATCTTTAATATGTCCGTTTTTAATAACTCTTCTAACTTGTGCAGCAAGAGCAATTCTACGAGCTACAGCAGTTTTAGTCATAGAATTAAGTGCAAGTCCTTGCATATTTTCTCCAACTTCTTCCATTCCACATCCTTCCATTAATTTTTCCATAGCTTGTCTCATTAAAATACAATCATCTTCTACAAGTTCACCTCTTTCTCCACTCTCTAGTTTATCTCTAATTATAAAGAATTTTTGTACAACATCTTTAAAGCTATCTAAAATAACTGCAACTTGTTCTTGATTACCTTCATCAATTTTAGCTTTAGCAACATTTTTACATGTTTCTTTTGTACTCTCAAGAATATCTTCTAAATTATCAATACTCATTTCAACTTGAACTGGAGTGACTAATGGATCACTTAATTGTGCTAATTCATTAAATACAGCTGACAAATTTTGAATCATTGAAAGTAAATCCTTTTCTGCATCTATTCCACTCATTTGAGTTCCTGCCATTAATGCATCCCAATTCATCTTAATTGTATTAACTTGGTCATACAAGGCTTGCATCTCAGGTGATTCTTGTAAAACTCCATATGACTCTATTAATGAAAGATAATTAGCAAGTGATACATCCATTGTATTCTTCATTTCTCCCATTAACTTTTGACACCCTTCTTCACTTGAAGTAACTGCAAGAAGACGCATAGCAGCAATTTCATTTTGTCCAAGTGTAACAAGAGCTTTATTAGCTTCAACAATTTTCTCTCCTTGAATATTCATTTCAACTGACATAGCTGCAAGATCAAACAGTCCCTCTCCAACAGCTCTTGATAATTCATGTAATAACATTTGTGATCCATTATCATTTACTGTAGCTTGTCCACACATAGCTTGAACTGATACAACTGAAGCTTGCAATACAAACATTTCTGGTGCTAAAATCTCAGCTTCTTGAACATTTGACTCAATTAATACAGCAGTTTGAAGTCCATTTTCATGACTTTCAATTAATTCTTGTGCAGACTCTGTGGCTTGACGACAAGCAACTAATAATTGTTCTTCATCTTCATCAGCATTCATTACACAACTACCAAAATCAACACTTTTTGATGCACAAAATTGTGTAAATAACGCATCAGTTTGTATAGTTAATTCATTTAAAGCATTAGTAACAGTAGCTTTATCTGTTGAATATAAATCAGAAACTAATTGTCCAATAGATTGAGCTGATTCAACCATAACCTCAGCAGAAAATTGAACAGGTTCAACACTTGTTTCTTCAAATGTCATTTGTTGATACTTATCTACACATAATTGAACTTGTTCTTGTGTATCACTTTGTGAAACAACTTGAGCAACTTGAGCTGTTTGAGAAACTTTAGGAACTGCTTTCTTTTTCTTAGTATTATCAACTCCAGTAGGAACGTCTTCAATTTTATCAGTAATAGAATATTCTGGTTCAACATCTTTTTCTGCAAGTTGTGCTTCTTTTTTTCTCTTTGTAATTAAATCAATATATCCTGAGAGTGTAGCAGAAATTAAATCACCTTCTTCAGTGATTAATGTAATATAATTGGTTGAGTGATTACCTAAATCAAGAATAAAGACATTCTTACCAACTGCATAACGAGCAATCTTTGAAATAACCCAAATTTCTTGATTTCCACCATCTTCATCTGCAAGTAATACATAATCTTTACAAATACCAAAAATTTTTGGAATTTCTTTTGCTTTACCAACTTTTCTAATACGAACTTTGAAAATATCAAGCCCATAAGTTTTTTCGTGCATTACAAGTTGACAGTATTGATACTTAGCTTGCATTTGTTTTGTTGTCATACTTTTATTCTTCCACTCTTTAATTACAGCAAGAAGTTGTTTTGCTGTGACTTTTTTTTGGCAATTCTCTGGGAAATATTTCTTGATATCTGGTAATCTCTTTTCTAATCCTTTTGGGTTTAAATCAACTTCACCATATCTCTCATCATAAGAACCATATTCTACAAGACAATTTAATGCAACTAATGGAATTGCTTGATTCATATTAAATGGAATCATACCTTCAATAACTTTAAAGGTACAGTCAGTATACAATAAATGTAATTGTTGTTGATCAGTATCATTAACGTTTCTATCTCTGAAATAAAATCTTTTCTTCAAACGAATTAATAACTGATCCTCTGAATTAATTTGTTCATAAAATACTCTTAATGGATCAAGCCATTGATTACTTTCTTTCTTTGTTGTTTCATTGTATACCTTTAATCCATATTCATCAGTGTAAAGAATATTAACCTTTTCTCCAATAAATTGTAATAATTTCTCAACTGTTAACGTAACATTAACTTGGAATGTCTTAATAGTCTTGTCAATTAACTCAAACTTAAATCGTTGATTCAATGGTCTAATGTCAAGTGTCTCAGTAGAGTCATAACCAGCAGCTGCAAGAATTTGACTTGGAAGGAACAATGTGTGTCGTGTTGGTTGCCATAAAATAAATTCTCCTTGAGGTCTTTCTGGAAGTTTATCTAAAGCCTTATCAACTATTTGCTCAGCAGTGTCAGTATCTAAAACAGCAACTGATTTAACCAAATCAACAGAGGCAGTTGGACTAGTATTATCTTTAAAGATAAAATGTATACGGAGAATTACTTGTGTCATATCTTTTATCTATGAGATCTTTTTTAGTTCGACTTGTTTTTTATTTTTGTTTTTTTGTGTTTTAAACCATTCTATTAATAGATTTATGAAAAATGACAAGATTATATCCAACACTCCTAATTGTTACTTCAACCAAACATATTTCTATGGCATTTGTTAATAGTCCAACAAGTCCTTAAAGTTTATCTCATTCCTCTTCTTCTATAATCCCAAATATTTTCTTTTTTTTTAACAAAAACCCTGTTTCTTTTTTTTTGTTTTGTTCAATTCAGAAATAAAACTTATTGATTTTATATTATTATATATACCTAATGAACACACTCGCTAAAGACTATATGAGAAGTCTTAACAATCTTTTTGCCTGTAGGTTATACCAATTTCAACAAACCTTTCTTGGGCCAACAGGAGATAATGAATTTGAACCATTAACATGTAATTGGTGTTATCGTACAGTTTGTTTTCCAGAGGATTCAATAAAAATAATATCAAGAAAACGTGCAATAAAAATCGGTTTAATTAAAACAAATGAAGTAAAGCATAAAGTTGTTATACAAAGCTGTTGTCATAGTTGTGGAAAATGTTCAACAACTCTTCTAGACAAAGCACCAACGAAAATTGAAAGTTTAACAAAGAAACAAGTTATTGAAAGAAAGAAAGCAAAGGATAATCAAAAAAATAAAGAAGAAAAAGAAAGTAAACCTAAAAAATTTAAATCTAACTCACCTCCTAATGAGGATACCTTTAGAAAAAATTTAGTAAAACAAATAAAAAAGAAATCAAAAACTGAATCACAAATAACTCAAGAAGCACGTTCAAGTTTATTATCTTTTTTAAAACAAGTAGATTAAATTGATTGTTAGTTTCTTTTAATATATTATTACCTTAAAATATAAAAATATTACTAAATAAATAAATGGATTTAATCTGCGTTTGCTTCTTTTATTATATTTTCTGCTAACTCTGAATCAAAATTAGCACGTATTTCATCACATAAATAAGCGTAAAGTTTATTTAATCCTTCACTTCTAATTCTTTCATTTTTATGATTTGCTCTAAACATATCAACACATTCTTTTCCATAAGAATCTGGTTTAAATCCATCATCAATATCTTTTAAAACTTGATAAGGAAGAACCAACTCTTTTTTTACATCAGCAGCTACTGTTCCACAATATTCATTTAATTGTCCTAATGAATGGTCAAATTTTTCTACTAACTTCGGTAATCTATTTTTATTACTTTCTTGAAAAT
The DNA here is from genome assembly GCF_000209125.1 of Entamoeba dispar SAW760. Lineage (NCBI taxonomy): Eukaryota > Evosea > Mastigamoebida > Endamoebidae > Entamoeba > Entamoeba dispar. Next base: position 15,646 of record NW_001855492.1, read on the forward strand.
CAGAAGAAATGTCATAAATCTCTTTTGCTTGATTTGCAGTTTCAATTAGCATTTTTTCAATATCATTTAGTGTTGTTTGAGCGAGTGTCATTAAATTATGTTGTTTTTTTTAGTTTTTTATTTTTAATGTCAATTTAAAAATGTTTTATGTAACAAAATAAAAATTTGATGAACTTTTTTTCAATTTCACTTCTTTAATTTTATTGATCTTTCTTAACTTATGGCACGTCTTCTTGATGTCACAAAATTAACTATTTCAGTCCCATCTGCTTCACCACACTTTCCTGCAATGATGGTTGCTGTTGAACAATGGAATTCAGTTAATAGTGCTATTCGTATTATTATAGAAAACATACCACCATCAATTTCTCATGCAGAATTACTTGGGTTATTGTATCGATTTTCAGGAACATTAGGAAAATATGCCAAGAAACTTGAATCGTTTGCAGCTACACCAGTTCAATGGAATGATATAAAATCCAATTATAATCAATATATTGAATATTATTCACAAAAAATACCTGAAAACACTTCTGTTAATCCTGAACAATTTGTATTTAATTTAGCTAGAAACAAATTAGGAGAAGCATTACAACAAAAAGAAGAATGTAAAATGAATCAACAACCAGTCAATGATATAATAAAACGATTATTTTTCCAATGTGATGATTTATTTAAATTGTTATTAGAATGGTGTGACCGAGAAGAAGAATCAACAATGGTATTAAAATGTTTGTTATTTTTCTATTAATTATTAAAAGAAATATAAAATTATTAATTTATTTTTTATAGTCATTGAATTAATTCAAGAAGTAATAAGTGGTTTTTAGACACATATCTTTTTATTCTTTTTCTTCTATTAACTCTGTAAATCAATGTTTTGTTTGAACATTCTTTTTGCCTTCTTTCAACTTTTCTCTTCTTCTTTCTTTTTCTCTTGTTATTTTAAACTTATTATAATTTATAACATTTTATTATTATTAAATAGTATTATATCAATATATTAAATCTTAAAAAAAATTTAAAATAATAAGGGAACTTTAATTTAATTAATGAAATTTGGACTTGCAACTATTTCACATATTTTAGTTTTAGTTGTTGAGTGTGGAATGATTCTTGTTTTATTGTCATTCTTTTTGCCAATGGTAGCAACACGAGATATTGATGAAAGTGATCATACTGTTAGTTATTATTCAAGCCATTTAATT
>NW_001855492.1:16953-30066 GCF_000209125.1 Entamoeba dispar SAW760
TTGTGTGTATTACTCAGGAAATCAAGCCTTCTTTGCTAATCTTCCACATTTTTCATCTAAATATGGTTGTTATCTTACAGTTACCATATTCACTTCATTTAGTCTTATTTTTACAGTGTCTTATCTTTTAATTGAATTATATGGTTTCTTCAATCCAGAAGATGCCCAAACAGGTGTAGTAAAGAATTTAAGTTATTACTATGATAAACTTACTTCTTTCTTCTCTTTCTTACCAATGTTATCTGACTCTTTACTCTCATTAATTCATGGAGTTTTCTTCTCAAGTATTATTGGTGTATTTAATATCTTTTCTTTAATTATTCTTATTGTTGCTGTTTCTGGATCTGGATTTGATGACGCTAATAATTTGCATGTAGTTTCTAAATCACTGTGCAGTGGATTTTTCATTTATCTCATTGGTAGTATTCTTATTGTTGGAGGAATTATTGGAAGCACTTTAGCTCGTTTCTTTTCAGGAAGAATTGAAGAAAGCCAAATCCAAATAGAGCCAAACCCAGCTTTTGATGTACCAGCAGAACAATAAAACACAAGGAAAAGGTTAGTTAATTTTTAAAACAGGTTTTAATTAAAGTAAAACTATATTTTCTTTTTTTTTTTGAAGAACTCTTGTATTTTTCTGTTCTCTCTTCAATAATATGAATAAGAAGAAAGAAAAACAATTCCAACAGGACCTTGCTCATCTTGAGGCTGAATTATTTGAAATTCAAACACTCCTCAATCAACATCAAGCAAAATTAGATTTAATGCCATTTCCACAACAAGACTATAGGGTTCGTAGGGGGCTGTTTATTGGTAAAAGAAGTTCAAGTATTACTTCAGAATCACCTCCAATTATCAACTAATTTCATTTATTTAATGTTATGTATATCAATATTTATATTTAAAAAAATAAAATGTTTTATATAACATAAAAATAAATTATTATAATTTTTTATTCATTGTAACAGCTGGAATACCATTAAAATCAGTTATTTCACCAGTAAGATAAAACCCGACCTTTAAGTACATTCTATGAATATATTCTAGAGCGTCTAGTGTAACTAACTTTCCATTAAAACATTCTTTAATTTGATCACAAGTAAAATTGATTAATTTTTGTCCCATACCTTGTCCTCTTGCCCTTTTATGAACTAGAACACGAGCAATTCTATATAAATTTTCACCTTCTTGAATAACTCTGCAATAAGCAAGTAATCCTTCTTCTCCCCATGAAAAAGAATGATAACAATATTCATCAATTTCATCCATTGGAGGATGGCCAAGATCTTGTTCTCCACCTGAAGCAAAGACTTCACCTCTCATGTCATAAATTTGTTGATACTCTTCTTCATTAAATTGATTAAGTAATTTAAAATTCCATTGGACACTCATGTTTATTGTTTAATGATCAATGAGATGAGACTCAATCTTTAAATACTCTATGTTCTATAAATAAATTTGATATAAATATTTTTTTGCTTTAGATTCTTAATAAAGCTCTTTTATTCAGTCTCAATCGTTCAATCACAACAATGATAGAATATTCTTTTTAAATTGATAGATGCTTCTTCTGTTTTGTATTTTTATGATTTGTTCCATTTTTAACTATTCTAATATACTAAATTCATATTAAATTTTAGGTATTTGAAACGTATTATAGGATAAGACAAAATTATTTTCTTAATACTTTTAAAGACGTTTTTAAAAATATTATTTTAATTTTAAAGGTCTTTATTATATTTATTCTATCACTTTTTTTAGTTTCTTTAAAAAATGTTATATATAACTAAATATTCTATTAGCAGATGTCGAATTGATGTTGAAGCAAAAACTCTTTACATGAATCGAAGGTATAAGTTGGGTTTGATATTTGGTACTCAATCAAAGCGTTAATTGCTGTTGATACCCATTTTCCTTTTTTTGTTTGATACAATTGTGTAATTTGATTACCATTTATAGCAGGAGTAATTAACCAGATGTTATCCAATTGGAATTGATAAATTAAGTCAAAGTGATGTTGAACAGTTTGGAGTAAAGTTGGTTCTATTTGAATTTTAAAATAAATATTTGGGTAGCTAGGAATTGTAAAATGAGAATTGAGACAACAGTATAATATAATAGATGCTTTCCACATTTCTTTACTTTTTAACATTGACCTTCCATAATATAATCTTTCACATTTACAGTTATGTTGATTTAATAAATTAACTCCTTCAATAATATTATCTACTTTCTCTCTTTCTTTTGATGTAAACTTAAGACCTTCTATAATGATATTTGGAATCATTGGCAACTCTTTCTTTTTAAAGAAAAATGTATCGTTTTTGAATGAGTAACAAAGTGCAGTTAATAGTAAGTGTTTAAGCATATCTGTATCATCTTTAACTTGACTGATTGAATTAAATACTTCTTCACAACAATACATTAAAGGAATACTATTAGATTGAACTATTTCCCAATTGCATTCAGTGCTTTCTTCTGTTATTAAAACTTCTTTTAATAAATGGCAATATTGAAATACATGAAATCCATATGAAGGATGTGAAGATATTAAAATATTATTTAACTCTGGTGTTCTTCTACTTTTTTTAATTTTATTCATCCCTCTTAATACTGTTGGACTGGTCATAGCATTTAATGTATTGTCTTCTATCTTAAAACCATATTTTGCAGAAAACCTAATCCCTCTAAAGACTCTTAATGGGTCATCAGTGAAAGACTGTAATGGATCTATTGGTGTTCGAATTAGTTTATTCAATAAGTCTTCATACCCACTTGTGTAATCTTCAATCACCCCATCTTCAATACGATAAAACAAACAATTAATAGTAAAATCCCTTCTAATGCAATCTTCGTAAATACTTCCTTTTCTAATTTCTGGTATTCTACTATTATCTTTGTATTCTTCTGCTCTAGGACTTCCAAAATCAATTGGTAACTCACAAATAGTAGCAGTCGCAGTTTGTAAATGTTCTGTTTGTTCTCTATTTGTAAGTAACTTTGTGTTAATTCCTTGTGATTGAAGGTATTTAGTAACGTATTGAGCAAATTGGACACCACTTATTCCTTCAGAAGTAATATCAATGTCGTGACTATTTTTCTTAAGTATTTTATCTCTAACCCATCCACCGACAACTCTGACTGTACAATTTAAATTGAAATATTGTTTAGTATTATTTAATACTTTGAAAATGTTAATTTCTTGTTGAGTTAATTCAATCGGAATGTTATATATTTTACACTCACGTTCCATATATGTTATTTTATTTCAAAGATAAGATTCATTTCTATTAATATAAAAAATTTTATTTTTGAAAAGAAAAATAAAAAGAAGAAATGAAAATCATTTATTGTGCTGTTTCATTTGGACCTTTCATTTCAAGTTTCTTTCCTGTGATTGTGGTATACATCTCAAGACAATCTTCGACTGTAGTTTCAAAATGAGATGTAGCATCATATGATTTAGTAATATAAACTCCATCTTGTTTTGGATCATTAATTGGTTCAAATGAATCCGTGATAGAAATAAATTGTTGTTCAATAGGTTGTAATAATTTTAATCCTACTTCAACTTCTTTTTCTGGATTACTAGTTTCAACTGTTGTACCAACAATAGCAATATACTTTCCTTTTGGACAAACTTGGTTATTACCTGATAATACTGAAATATAAATATCTGATTTTCTTCCAACTTGTTTTTGTGGCATTATAATTTGACATGATTCAGCATTGTCTGTGTTAGCAACTGGATGATTTAAAATACAAATAGCACGAATAACTTGTCCAACTTTCTTAACTTTATCTGGGAAGTAAGATGGATCTGCAATGATATTAGAACATTTAGCAACTTCTCCACTTTCAAATTTAACTCCTGCAACTCTTCCATTTTCAAAAACAATTTCTTGAATCTTAGCTCTTAACATATAAGTTCCTCCATAAAGAGCAGACATACGTGCAAATGCTTGAGGAAGTTCACCAAGTCCATATTCTGGATAAATGTATGGTGATTTTTGGAATCTTGAAAGTGATTCAAAGTATAATACTATCTTCTTAACTGTTTCAATAGCTGGTCTTGTAAGATAACTATCTTCTCTATAAAGAGCAATTGTATGTCCAACAAATTCAATTGTAGCATCATCAAGACTGAAATCTTTAAATAACTGTGCCATAGTCATACTTTTAAGGTTTCTTCCTTTATGTGTTTCTGGTTTGTTTTCATCATAGTTTTGAAGATAAGTTAAGAAGTTCTTAAATCTATTCTTTTCAAAGAATCCTAATAATGGAGTAGAAACAGTTTCTGCAACTGTGGCTGGAATTTTATAAACCTTTCCCTTAGTAAAGACATATGAACCATGAATAGCTCTGAATTGTAAATAATTATGAACATTACAATGAAGAAGAAGATTAACCATTTCTCCTGAACTCATAATGAATTTTGGAATAATATCAACGTTATAATCTCTTGGTCTACCAAGAGACTCAGGAGCAGCTTTTCCATTAGCAAATGTATCAAATAATTGTTTAAGGTTTAACGAAGCTGAAGCACCTCCATAATAATCGTTCTTATCAAGATGGAATACTTTTTTTCCATCAACTGAAAGAAGTCCTGAAAGAATACATTCTTTTAATCCAGTTCCAAGTACGATAGTATCATAAGTATCATCCATGGTTAACTAATTAATGTTCTTATTAGTTCTTAGTTCTTATATTTATAGTTCATCTAATTATTAGTTTTGTAAGTTTTATAGTAAGAAAAACTATTTTCTAGACCTTCTCGAATGTTTTATATTTATTATTACTTTAATAAAAAAAATAAATAATAGTTTGGTAATTCTAGTCTGTCTTCTTTATTTCTTTTTGTATTTTGATTATTTTTTCAAAATATAACGTATTGTTATTGCTTTTCTCTAACTTACGAAACTTTAGAATACATAATGTGTTATGCCATAACACCAAATTTTATTGTTTTCTCTTTTACAGTTTATTACATGTTTATTTCATAAATAATAAATAAAAACAATATAACCTTTAAAGTCACAGTTGAAGCAAAATGTATTGTTCAATAAAAAATTTATTGTTTTGTCATTAAACTGAGTTATTGTTATAACACAACCCTTTACTTTACATTTTTGAAAATAACCGCACACACAAAAATTAAAAGTATTCAATTCATTGCAGCAACCTTTTTTAATTTTCTTGGTTGATTTTGTTCTGACTGTCTTCAAGCACAACACCACTTTCAAGTACTCATTCTCTTTGGTTGTTAGTAAAAGTAAAATTGACATTATAACTGTTTCAATAAATTTTATTATAGAAGAAAAAACTCACAATAGAAAGATTAAGAAAAATTAAAAAAAGTGTGCGATAATTTTTCTTTATTTATGAGGTAAGGGATTGGTGATAAGTTTCCTGATACTTGAGTTTTTAGATTATGAACGCTTCAAAATGTTCGTTGTAATAAAAAAAATTATTGTGTCTGTTGCCTAATCTTCTTACAAATTTTAAATAAGAGTATAACATAACTCAATATCTAATAACCAAAGAAATTTAAAAATTCTATTAAATAAAGCACAACTTACCAACAGTAAAAAGAAATCATTTTATATGACTTTTGTAATAGTTAATAGTTTTATTTACCTGTTATCATTGAAAATTAAAGTTATATAAAACATTTATTATCATATATAAATCAAAGTAGTAAATTCTTATATTATACTATCAATTAGTATATTAAAAATATTTTGCTACTAAGTATCCTTACAACTAAATCTTCTTAGTATAGAAAAATGACTATTTTAGTTTCTTTAATACACTTATTTCTTTTTTATTTTTGATTAATAACACTTTAAGTATAATACAAAAATGTTCTACATTGTTAAATCTTTATTTCATAAAAATATTATAGAATATTTTTTTATAACTTAGAAGCATATCAGATTTTGCTAAAGATCTATCAATACTATAATGTTCTAGTTAACTCTCTTATTATTTCTCTCAAAAATAGAGCCAACAATGTTTAATTATTTTTTCTTATTAAGAATATCTGAATAATACCTGTAAACATAAAATAAACAAGTTTATTTACCTGAAATAAAGTAATTTAATTACTTTGTTTACTTTTTTGAGGTAACAAATGATTATATGAAGAGTTTAACATTATTAAATTAAACATATTTAATGTTCATTTCCATTATAATTATTTATTCTCCTTTCCAATTTAGTGAAATAGTTTAAATGACAAATAATCAATATTTTTAACTTAAAATCTTTTTGATATTTATTAAAGTCAATTAATTACTAAAAATAGAAGAACTATATAAAACGCTTTGTACTCATTATATTTTCAATGAGGGCATATATTTTTTTTCTTGGTTAGTTTAAATTTTAATACAATAACTCTAGTTTTGACAAAGCACATAACTCCATCTATGATAAATCTTTTTTCAGAATAACAATGTTTATAACAAAAACAAATAGAAAATCCAAACATATACAACGAATTCTTTTGTTTAAGAAAAGAATGAATACACTCATTTATAACGTAACGATAAATGTGATTTTAATACAATTTTCATTAAATTATGAAATAAATTATTTTTAAAATACTGTTATGTATAACATAAAGATAGAAATAAATAAAAAGATATAATAAAAAGAAACTAAATATGAAAGAAAAATTAGAAAAACCCTAGAACTATTTTTTTTGCACACAACAACCAATGGCCGTCAGAGTAACTTATGTAAGAAAACATTCATACAACACCAAATCTAATGGAATTAGAATTGTTAAAACTGCTGGAGGAAATATGACTGTTCAACACAGACAAAAAATCTCTAATGGAGTTAGATGTGGTGATTGTGGATGTGTCCTTGCCGGTATCAGACACATTAGACCACATCAATACGGATGGTTGGGAAAGAGCAAGAGAACTGTCACTCGTGCATATGGAGGAGTTAGATGCCATAAATGTGTTCAAAAGAAAATTCTCAGAGCTTTCTTGATCAATGAACATAATTTGATCAAATTAGCTGCTGCTAAGACCAATCTTGAAAAGAAACAAAGTGTTAAAGAAGATAAGAAGAAAGCTACTAAGACAGTCAAGAAGGCTGACAAGAAGACCCAAAAGAAATAAAGTAATTCATAATAATGGGTGTATTTTTTCTTCTTTATTTTTTTTATTATAAAATAATAAAAAAATATTATACTTTTTTATTTTTAATTAATAACACAAAATAAAAGAAAAAACAAATAATTTATGTTTCATGATTATTCTGAACAGGGTTTTCTTATTTGAGATAGGAACTTAATATTTTGTTTTCCAAGCAAAAAAACATGGGAAGCTACTCTATTTACAACGCTCATCCAAGAAACTATGGAAATGGTTCAAGAACTTGTAGAAAATGTGGAGCCCGTAAAGGTCTTATTAGAAAATATGGACTTGATTTATGCAGAAGATGTTTCAGAGAAAAGGCTGTTGAAATTGGATTCCAAAAACTTGATTAAGTTAAATTAATTGATGAGTTTGATTTAGAAAATAAATGTACTAATTTAATTTTTTTATTTAATGAAAAAAAGAATATTAAATAATTATTTTAAATTTATTTATTTGTTTTTATTCTAAGACTCTTCTTCGTTTTCTTCTTCTTCTTCTTTAGTTATGAGACGATCATCTGATGAAGAATTATTTTGATTTTTCTTAAGTTCATTGAGTTTTGATTTTACGTAATAAGTTATTCCAATAATTAAACTTACCGATATGACTGTTGTAATAATCATCATTACCAAAGCTCCTCCAGACATTCCATCTATTTATGTTAAAATTTTCATTTCATGTAAAAAAAATATAATAACAAAACTTGAAGAAAATACTTCAGTAATATTTGTCATTGATGCAGAGAAATAAACAACAACAAAATTACATGGAATTAATCCAATCAAAGTCCCAATAGCATATTGTGTAAAATCAACAACTGGTGGAAGGATATAATTAATAATAGGAAATGGAAATACTGGTGAAACACGAAGGAGTGTAATAAAAATTGCACCATTTTCTTTTACAATAAGTTGCATCAATTTTAAATTTTCGTTCTTGTTGATATATTCATTTATCGTTTCTAATACAACAAACCGAGTTATATAGAAAACAATAATTGCTCCAATTGTACATCCTATAGTACTTACTATTGTACCTAATACTGTTCCAAACATAATTCCAGCGACAATAGTAATTGGTGTTGTAGGAATCATAAAAGGAACAGCAATAATATGTAGTATTGTTATAATAAAACTTGATGTGATGATATCTAAATTTTGAATTGCTTTAAATATTGACATTAATACTTTTGGAATAGGAGAATCAGGAAGCAGAGATAATAAAAATATACTTCCAATTATTATAGCAAAAATAATAACAATATATTTTTTAATTCTACTTAAACTCTCTGTTGAAAAAGACATATTTTTTTATAAAGAAGTTCTTTTTTTAAATTCTTAAATAAAAAACATAAAAAATAAAAAAAAAATAAATTGAAAAAACAAATTCAAGTCAAACAAATATAATATTGGGTGAAATTTAATTGTCCTTTCTTTCTTTTTTTCCTTTTCTACCCATAACTATTTCATAAAATGTAGTTTTTCTTGTCCTCCCTCGCTTTTTAGGAACTTCTTCTTTTACAGATGGTAATAAACAATCAACTTCTTTTTTTGGTTTTTCTTTAATTTTTAATTCTGGGAGAACTCGAGTAACAGTAGGTAATCCTTTTTTTTGAAGAATAGAGTTCAACGTATTTAACAATTGTTCATTTTTAGCTCTTTTATTTTGTAATTGACATTCATAACTTTGATATTCATTTTGAATTTGTTGTAATAGTCTACGTTGTTCATTACTTGCTTTAATGTTATGTTCCATTTGTCTGTTATAATACAGACAATATTTATTGATACTCTCAATAACAGAATGGAAAATATGATAATCATCTAATACATAATGTTCAACATTAATAATATTCAATAACTTATCAGATACTCTTGGTGGTAATGAATCGATAATTAATTGTATATTTTCTTTAATCATTTTTATTAATTCTTTGTGAAGAGAATTTTGTTTAGAAACTGTTTGTGGTTGGTCTTCATAAAAATTTTCATTAATTAATTGTTTAAGTAATTCTGGTGTTGGGTCATTTAACTGTTGTTTAATAGCATAAATATAAGCAAAGGAATTTTCTTTTGTAAATTGATGAATACTATTAATTGTTTCTTTTATAAAAGAGAATTTATGAATATTTGATAAATAGATATTTTTTTCTGTAGAATAATAAATAATAGAAGGATTGTCTAATATGGGTGCAACAGTAATTTGAAAAAGAAGAACAGACATAAATCCATTTGTTACATTATTATACGGTGTTAATCTATTAATTATTTTTTGTATTAATACATTGAAATGAGGGGGTAAATATTGAACCTCTTTTAATATATTTCTATTTAATAAATCAATGATTTGAATTAATAAATCTAATGAATGTTTAAAATTATCTGTTGTTTGTTTAGTTTCATCTTCATTCGTTTCATTATTTGTTCCTTGAAATAAAGAAATATTGAGGGTACTACTGACAATTAAATCTAACACAGGAGTTAACACATGTTTTAAATAGTCCATAAGAAATAATTTACTGTATTCATTATAAAAAGTGATAAACAATGACAATTTACTTTGTAATGGAAAATACTTGGTTTCTGGTGCTAAAAAAATAAATATATTTCTTTATAATGTCAACAACTCACAAACGATTTTCTGTTAACTCTTTTTCAAACATCCATAATAATAACTCTAAAACTTTTCCATGTGCATAATAATATTGTAATATTAGACTAGCATTACTTCCAGACTTACTTACATTACGATAAATTAGCTTAAGGCATTAGTCTTCATTTATTTATTATTTATTCTAAACTCTATTTCAGAAATTCAACATATAAACAAACAGTCTGTGAGAGCACCTCTAATAAGATGTGGTTATTAGAAAATAACATTTCATCAAATTCTAGTTTTTCAGTAAACGAATAAGAGGTGTCTTCACTGGCACTCATTGAAATGTTTTGAAAGTTCAAATAAAATATCCTTCCATTTTTTCCGATCTTCTTTCATCATTCAATTATTGGAAAATATTTGAAACGTTTTATTATTGGTGAATGTTCTAAAAATAAATGTTTGTATGATTTATCGAATCATATTTTCTGTATTAGAATAATTATCTTTTGTTAGTAATTTATTTATTAAAAGTGTAAGAAAATAAATTGTCATTTCACTCTAAAATCTGATCGTCATGTCATCTTCATATTGTTTTCATATCTAAACAATAAGAAAAGACCTACCTCTTTTATCTCTATGAGACAACAAAAAAGGCTCTCTCAAAATTTGAATTTAACTGTGAGTATTTTCAACAGAAAACTCAATAATTCATTTCACATCAAATGGAGGAAGAGACACGCCTTGTCCGTTGCCTTTTATGTAAAGAAATCCAAGACGCTTTTGTTCAATTAGTTAAAACAATTTCAAAGATAAGTCCAGACCTTCGTTGGATTTGGAGAACAAACACATTTGAAATGAAAGCAACAACTTTAAAATCAACTGCTTTTCTTGAATACCTTTTTAAACCCGTCTCATTCAAAGAATTCAATGGACCATCCGAAGATAACATTATTTTTGTTAATTCTAAACGAGTTTTATCTGCATGTACAATGTTTGATAAAGCTGAAAGTGTAGAGATGGTATTACAACAAACCAAATTAGTATTCAACATTATCATAAACCAAAACACATCTATATCACGGACTATTCAACTAGATGAGCAAGAAGAAAGTATGGATAGAGAACCAACTTATCAAAACCATGCTCAGGTTAAAGGATCTGCACTAGTGTTTTGTAGTGCATTTAGCTCTTTTCCAAGAGACACAGAATTTATAAGTATTCTCATTAACGAAAATCAAGTAGAATTTCACTCTTACAACAAAACTAAATTAAACGAAAAAAGAATAAATTCTCATGTGATAGCAACTGCAGATAAATTTGAAGGAATCAAATTCCCAACTCCAAACGGAATTGGAGATGTTGCAAAAGTTACAGTCCAATTTAAAGACTATAAACACATCATGAATCTTGCAAAAGTTCTAAGTACATCTCCTAATCTTCGTGTAAAAAGTGTTGAGGATGAAGGTTATATTGATTTTAACTACTTTAATTATATCTCTATTAGATTTACTATGGCTGGATTAATAGAAGAAGACGATACTACTACTCAAACAACATCAGGAACAACAACAAATACAAATGACCACCAACGAAGAAGGTATGTTGAAGACGAACCAGTATCAGAAGTTTCGCTTAGCAATATTGCAAGAAGTATGGTTTAGAACTTAATCAAAATTATCATATATTTATCATTAATGTCGTTTCATTTTCTTAATCAGTGAATAAAAAATACATAAAAATTATTTGATTAAGTTGTTATTGATTATATTTGAAAACAACCAATATATTAAACAACATTCATTTTGTACAATGGTTACATTATTTTTTTGATAAATATCTGGTAAATATTATAAAAACAAGAAAGTTTATTTGATAAAATGTAAGTAATACTCATAGTATATGAGCTATAACAGGACGACAACACTCTCTTTGTGCTGTACATCATTTTAGTTAACCTCAATGATTTGTGTTTACGTTAAATAATACTCAAACATTAGTTATACTCAACTCTATGTTGATTTTTATTAGAATTAATGTATATAATTTGAATTAATTTAATTATGATGTCTTATCAAGAGTTTAAGTTTTATACTCTAATGACTTATATTTGATTATTAATGTTATTTTGCATAAATCAGAGCCAAACTATATGCAATAAAAAAGTAAAGATAAATTAATAAAAAGTTGAAAGAATGATAGAAAGATAAAAATAAAGATAAAGATAAAAGAAAGAGGAAGAATAAAAAATAGATTAAAGTAATAAATATAAAATATAAATAAGATGATAAAGAAGTTTTTAAATTTCAAAATAATAAGATAAATATTTAATTTTAGAATGATGAAATAAAACAATAAAAGTAATAGAAAGAGAATAAATGAGAGTTAATAATAAATAATGGAAAGAAGAAAGAATAAATTAATAAATTAAAATGGAATGAATAATGATATAACATATCAAAAAGATTAATTTAATAAATAATATATAAATAATATAATTAATAATGATATATTTTATTTTTTATGAACTGAATATAATAATAAATGAAAATAAAATGAATGAACTTTAACCAATAAATTTAATAACATATTTCAAAGAGTCATAGATAAAATAATAATCATAAACATTATAAAGAAATGAACAAAATAAGAAAATAAATAATAATGAAATAAAAATGTTATAATGAGAATAAAATGAAAAGAAATAAATGAAAAGAGAAATAAAGAAAGAATAAAAAATCAAAAATAGTTAAATTGAAAAGAAATAATATAAGAAAAGATAAAGAATAAAAATTAATAAATTTAGGTTCAGTAGTTCTTCATTTATATATTTTACTTTGCTCATTTGAGATTACATCATTCACTCTCTTCAAATTCATATTATAATGTCTTCTATATCTCCATATTCATGTCTATAGTCTCCACAATATTTTATTTTATGTCTTTCATGTCTTTAATTATTATATCTTTTATTATTATTTCAGATGCAATTATTATTCCTTGTTCTTTTAGTATTCTTACTGATTCTTTATTGATTAACTCATTTATATTATTAGTATTGGAATTACTTTAATTTTATTTATTAATTTGTCTTATTTTCTCTTGAAGAGTTCTATACATTTCAAGTTTGTTAGTAAATATCAGACTTATCTTTTTATCAAAGATTATTGTTACATAAATTCTTATTCATATTTATTTTATCTTCTATATAAATTTCTTGTCTTTTATGAAATATTCACTTTTATTAATTATTTCTTGATTCAATAAAATGAATACTTCATTATTTTATATTCTTATTTTGAATTTACCAATTTCATTTTTATTGAATACTAATTTCATTTTATTCTCTTTTATTTTATTCTCA
>NW_001855491.1:0-1718 GCF_000209125.1 Entamoeba dispar SAW760
GTTATTTTACTTCTTTTTATTATGCAAGTAATCAAACCTATTGTTATATTCAAATGTGATATTTCTTTATTAAATTCATCAACAAGTTCTACAAATGAACAAAGTCCAAATTCATTACAAACTATGAGTCAATGTAATGAATCTCCACTTTCACCAATATTTCCTCAACGTGTATTTTCTCCTCTTCCTAATGATGCATCAATAATTGATGATGATGATGACAATACATTTGACTATGAATTAAATACTTGCATAAAACAAAGTCCTGTATATCAAGACTCATTCTTTGAATTCGAATTCTAAATGCTTTCTGTACCATTTTACAATTTATATCTCCACTTCATTCATTCTATATTTTTTATTTTTGTTTTGTTTCATATTTTTTTTAAAAGAAAAATGTGAACATAAATTGTTTTATCATTCCAAGATAATTATGAGTACCACTTATCAATTTAACAAACTCATCGCTGACATCAATCTCATTATAGACCCTTCAATAAGAAAAATTCTTTTAGAAATTGTTAGTATTATTAACCAGCTTGTTAATGTCTCGACAAACCAAATAACAGAACAAATCAACTTTAATTATTCCAATAATGATTTAGAAAAAGGAATTATAAAAATGGAAGAATGGAATAATTGTAAAGCAACAGTTATTTATGACACTGAGATAAGTCAATGTAATATAAAAGAAGTATTAAGAAAAGAGAATAAATGGGGAATTATTTGTGTTGATGAAAAAGAAAGGATATTTGGTTGTTCAAAATATTTATCTAATCAATGTTTATGGGTAAATAATTCAATTGGTACTTATGAACGCTTACAACCTATTAATAATGAAGAGTATATGATTTCTATTTGTAATAATGAACAAATGATTTTAAGTATTGGAACTGGATGTTGTAAATTAGTTATTGGAAAAGAAGGAACAAAAAACAGTTATTCCTACTTTTTGAACTTTCTTTTTCCAAACTCATTCTTTACTGATATGAAGAAATTTATTGTTAAAAGAATTGTAGTTATAAAGTTAAATTGAATTATTTGTATTATGAATTAGATTATTCAATAATACATAAAATAAAACATATCATTTAAGTTAAAGTCAATTATGAAAAACAAAGAATATACACATTATTATTTAAACAGATAACAACTCTGTTAACTCTAAAACCAAGAATAGAGACTACATCTTGTTCATTAAATTCAATAAATGATATTCTTTTTTGTTCTTGACAATTATGTATTTCTAAAATATTCCTGAATTTGGAATAAATGATAAATTTCTTCTCATCTATCCAACACATCTGTGCCTCTCTCATTGCAGGGATAGTCTTTACAATAAATCTATTGATAGAATCAAAAACAAGAATTCTACCAAATGAATCAGATAATAAAACATATTTCTCATTAAATGGATTGGTACAAAAATGTTCAATATTTCGTGTGTCTGGAAGAGCTGAAATAAATTCATTTTTATTTAAACTTTCTAATGATCTATAAACAATTGGATAATATTTTCCATAAACTGCAATAACATTATCTCCATAATATGGCTTTCTTAATATTTTACATACTTCCTCTCTTCTAAATGCATTTTTACAATGAATTAATTGAAGTCCAATAATGTCATGTTTAAAATCAATTTCTGTGTATTCAAAATCTTTGTTATTAATAATACTTTCTTTAATATTGGTAAGGCTTGTCTTGACAAGTACATG
>NW_001855491.1:1818-20824 GCF_000209125.1 Entamoeba dispar SAW760
TATTCCAATAATAATTGTATGTAATAAAAATGATTTAGAAGATGACAGACAAGTAACAAAAGAAGAAGGTATAAATTATGCAGACAGTACCAACTGTCCTTTTATTGAATGCAATACAAAAACACGAGAAGACATTAACAGAATCTTTGAGGTATTAACAATAGATGTGCTTGAACATAAAGAATTTATAACAGAAGAAAATGAGGCACGCAAAAAACAAAAAGGGTGTTGCGCTGTTTAACCAAATGAAGTCCTTTTAATTTAGTTGTTAAGTTATACGTTACTCAATGTAGTATTTATTTAATACAAAATATAGTTTTTATTGAATAATACGTATGGGTAGTTGTGTTATATATCAGTTATTACAATTAGCTAAAACAGTTAATCCATTTAGTTATAAGTAAAGTTTGGTCAAGTTTCAATAATGAATGGCTTTCATCTATAGGAAGTAAACCATATTGTATTTACAACAAAAACAAATTGGTGTTGACAAACAAGATACAATACAACCAAGTTTAATATAATTCAATTCGTTTATTCACATCATTAGAATCAACAACTTAGATTAAATGTATAAATGAATTGTTTGTACCACCAAATTTTATTGAGTCAGAGAAAGACAGATTTATATAAACATATCAAAACGATAAAATGATAATTAAAAAAAGAAGGTTAAAAGGAGTCTGATAAGAAAGTCATCCAATGAAAGTGATAAGGTTCATATAATTTAATTCTCTGTTGAACAAGAAAATACTTAAAAAATATATGTTGTGTTCAACAACAAGAATATATCCATCAGGAAGTCTTTCATTTTCTTCTACAAAAAAGATTGATAAAAAACAATATCATTTATATAAATTAATTGAACTTGGGATTGGATGGACTTCTTATGTGGTAATTGATGAAGTTGGACAAGAAACGTATCACACTAATTATTGTTTTGGATTTAATACAATGATTCATATTTATAATTCGAGAAATGAACTGATAGGAATTATTCAGTTTGTTGTATTTAATTAATATTGTTATAAAAAAAAAATAATGGTAAATTGAGTGTTTAGAAGAAAAGGTCATAGTTACAAAGTGTATTCTAGACAGTTTCATCTTTATACCATTTATGTTCAACATCATACTAATATGGTGGTGAGAACAATTAATACTTCTGGAAGAGAAGGGAAAGATTTATTAATTTCTAAACAACCAGAATTATTCAGTTTGTTTGGTATTATTTTAAATAATTTTTAGGTAATAATTTGTTTTAGTGGATAAAAAGAAGTACCTTCAATTTACAGAACCTTGTTATCCATCTTCAAAGAATCTACAACTCTCTTCTCCACAAAATAGTTTGTAAATTTTTTTTGTTATATACAGATTGTGTCATTAAAAAAAAAAATAAAACTTATAAAAATAATAGGAGCAGTTGTTAAGTATGAATTATCAAAACAGAAAGACCATTACTTAATAAAATCAGTTGAAGGTCTTTCATTTTTTGATTCATTTGTTATTGCAATAGTTCGTTGCTTTGAAATAAAAATTAGATGAAAAGTATATTACTCTTATCATTTCAGTCAATTGAATTTATTTTCAATCAATTTTGATTGGTTTAATTAATTTGTTTTCAAAATCAAATAACACAAGTGTCTTTTGTTTGGCAAATGAGGGTACAGTAACAATAGTAATTGTCTTTCCCATAAAATCAAAACTATCACATTGTTCTGGAAATCCTCCAATTACTATTACATCAGGGAATGGTTCTTCAAGTATAAAAGGGTCAGTAGATGCAGGAAAACATGGGAATGTAGATGGTGCACATGGACATAAATGTCCACATTGAAACAATTGTAGAATTACCTCATTAACTGTTTTGAATGTTGTTAATTTCAAATAATGTTGAATAATATCTCCTGATAATATTAATGTTCTTACATCATTAAATGATATAATTGATGGATTTGTTGTTGAATGATATGTTGATTTTGAAGATGCATGTGCAAATATTGATGGATGAATTGGTTGATAAGGATAGACAGCATTTGTTGGATCATCACGAGATGGAATAGTAATAATATTGAGATTATTACAAACAGAACTTAAAAACCAATCATATTGAGGAATAAAAGAAGGGTCTGAAACATGTTTTCCAATTAGAATAGCATGAGCAATTAATGGAAAAGGTAATTCATTTGATAAGATATTATGAAGAATAAGATCTTTTTTTTCAGATGAATATTGGATATCATTTACAAGAGCAATATAACAATGAGTTTCACTTTCAATTAGTTTAGTTGGTTTTGGTTTATCATAAGGATATAAAATTGATTTTATTTCAAATGATAAATCATTAATTAATTCTCCAATTACAGCCAATGCTGTTCCACTGACAATATGAGCTAATTGATCTTTATTAATAATTAAATTTACGTGACTTGTTATATCTTCTAAATAACAAGTATCTGAATCATCAACATATGAATCTTCATTAAAACTAATTGAATCAACACTTTTAATACTTTTATATTGATTTAATAATGTAGGAATTTTTTTTGATTTTTTAAATAAAGTACCAATAAGAGCTACTGTTCCTTGTGGAATATGAGATAATTTTTCAACAATACAAATATTACTATCTACTTTTTTTACTGAAATTTCTAATAATGGTCTTAATCTTTTCAATCTATCAAAGTAAATTGTACCATATTGTTCAATATATTCCATTTTTTCCATCAAAAACGAGGTTTTTTCAATCACAATATTTACTTCTGGTCTTTTCATTCCTTTTATTATTTTTTGTTTTTAGATTTTTTTTTTTTTTTTTTTGTTTGTTTGTTTGAAGATGAAAAAGAAAAATAAAATTAAAAACTCGTATTTTGTGATTTAAACATCTTTTATGGAAGTTGGCTCTTTAAATGTAATTGAAGCTATTGCCTTGGGAGAAAATGAAACTGAAATTCCTAAAAAACGAGAGAATAAAAAAGATATTGATGAATTTGCAAGACATACTATTTGGATTACATACAGAAAAAATATGCCATTAATTAAAGAAAAAACTACAGACTCAGGATGGGGATGTATGATTCGATCATTACAAATGGTACTTGCACAAACATTTCTTTCAATTGTTCTTGGAAATAATTGGAAATATGAAAATAATTGTATGAATACAGAAAGAAATATTTTTCATATAAAATCAATTATTAATTTGTTTGGAGATTCAACTGGAAGTTTATTTTCTATTCACAGATTAGTTGCAAGAGCATCTACAAGGGGAGTTACTGAAGGACAATGGTGGGGACCATCATTTGCTTCTGATATAGCTGCAGAACACATTAATGAGATGAGAGTCTTTAGAACACGTGGGTATGTTGCTAAATTAGGAAGTATTGTTGGACCGAAGATTGAAGAGTTGAGTAAAGATGAAGTAGGATTTAATCCATGTATAATATTTGTTCCATTACGACTTGGTCCAGAATCACCTGAAAATGAATTTAGACCATTATTAAAAACAATTTTTGATATTCCACAATGTATGGGAATGATTGGTGGAAAACCAGGATATGCTCATTACTTCCATACATTTGATGGAACTAATTTATACTTTCTTGATCCTCATACTACACAAAATGCAATTGATATGAAAGGAGATTGGTCATATCAAAGTTACTTTTGTAAAGATAATAAAAGTATGAATTATTCTAAGATAGATCCATCAATATCATTAGTATTTCTAGTTAAACATGTTAATGACTATGAACATTTCAAGAAATCATTTGAAAACAAAACATTTTCTAAATTATTTATATTTAAAAATGAAATAGAGAAAAAATTAAATTCAGATGATTTTATATCATTAGATGATGATGATATTGATTTAATTAATTCAATATGAATCTCAATACTAACTAACCATATTTTTTTTTAATTTCTTCAATCTATCTTTATGTATTAATTGAAATATTTCAATTGTTAAAATATTTTAATACATTAATTAAATATCAAATATCAAACTAAGTATTTTAAGTAAAAATAATACAACCATACTCATTCATTACTACAAAAAAATAATAATAATTTATATCTAATATTCTTTTATTTTATAACACTAACTATTTGGAATATATTTTATATGAATTTTTAAAAGTTATGAATCTAGTTATTAGTAATCTTTTATTTTTAATAACTTAATAAAAAACTAATTTTATTCATTAACAACAATTTCATTCTCATAAAATAAAAGAATAAATATTCTTTTATATTCCACTTTTAAAATAATTTTGATAATTGGTTATTTCTTTTACTAATACTTTGTTCCATCTCATTTAGTTATTGTTTCAGAATGACAATTTTATGCTAAATTATTTTAAGATACAAAAGGTTATCATTCCATTATTCAAACTATTGAAGAACACTGTTAGTTCTTGTAATGTAACATGTCTTAAATTAATTCGTGTTTATTTTTCTTCAAAAAAGTTCATATCAAAATGATTAAATTTTTTACATTAGAACTCACTTGAAATTTATATGAGAAAATGGTCAGTTTTACAAAAAGAAGACAACACAAAAGAATTTGTTTGGTAGCAAGAAGAAGGAGTAAAGTGCAAAGAAACAAAATCTGAACTAACAATATTTCTCTTTTTTGTTGGTAAACACTGATAAAGAAAAAAAACAGTATTTGATTTGTTTAAATTAAAAGAAAAAGATAAGAATAAGATAATTACACTATAATTCTTCTTCAATTCATTGTGATATTTAATTTTTTAGATCTGGATAAATCTCATTAATTCACTCTTTATGATTAACACACAACATAATATACATAATTTATTGGGAAATACTGAAATACGTTCTATAATTCAATATTTAGGATCAGTCAATGATTTAATAATTTTTACAATGATTAATAAGAAATGTCAAGAAATTATTACAACACTAACAACTAATACAAATATTAATCATACATTTACTAAAAAAGAAATTATATTATCACCTAATTTAAAGATAATTAAAGGGAAAATTAATGATATTATCAATGCTGTTGGTATTAAATATGCATTAAATAAAAGTATTGAAGTTAGTATTGAAGATACAGATGATGCAATTCAATGGGAAGGTATAGCTGCTTTATGTTCTCAGTTTAGATCAGTAAAATATATATATCCCCATTTTCTTGGACAAGATATTCTTCGTCTTCAAGGAATATTTGAAAGAGCAAAACAAGTTAAATCAATTAAAGTTATTTGTGATGCTCTTGCTAAAATATTAACTCAAGAAAAAATTCATGAAATTGTTTCAACATTTAGTGTAAAACATTTAATCATTAGTTCATCAGATTTAACTAATAACAAACATAAAGAAGTACTTATTACTTTTACTAAATTATTTAATCCAAAAATTGGATTTATAATTATTAGTAAAGCATATTGTTATGAACAAATTATTGAAATAAAAAGATTATTACCATCACAATGGAAAATTGTATTAGATGATCCATTACTTGTATCACAAGCAAAAACAAATGATATTTTATTATCTTCAAGAATATGTTCAAAAGGGTATTGTATTGATGATAATTATTATGAACAAGAAGAAATCAATATTAATGATAATTATAATGAACAAAAAGATATAAATAAATTAAATAAAGAACAATTAAAATTTATTCAATTATATTGTCCTACTATTACTTTAAGATATGCTAATCCTTATAGTTTTATTCCAAAAAATACATATAAACTTAGTATTACTGGACAATTACCTCTTAAAGTAGAAAATCAAATTGAATTAAGACAATTAGTATTTAAAGAATCAACATTAGAGAAAAGAACACAATATAATTTATGTAATCTAACTAATTTAACTTCTTTAGTTTTTCAATCATATGAAAGAAGAAAAAGAATTGTTGGATTTCCTTTATCTTTAAAAAGATTAGAAGTTACTTATGATCAAGAAGATGATAATGAAGATTCTGATCTTCCAAATCCTGAATATCATCCTTTAGGTTTAGCTTCTCTTACACAACTTACTTTTTTAAGAATGTTTCATTATAAAAAATCATGTATTCATCTTCCAGAATCTATTGTTTCTGTAGAATTAAAATATTGTAAAGTAACATCATTAAGTCCATTAAATCAAACAAACCATCTTGAATCAATTTCTCTTTATTCATGTAATATTAAAACATTAGAAATAAGTAAATTTGTTAAAAATGTTAAACTTATTAATTGTACTGAATTAAAACAATTAAAAATTGATAGTAAAAATACACATTGTCATTTTGATATTAGTGGATGTCCTAATATTATATTAGAATAAATGTAATTGATATTTCTTTTTTTTTATGATTAAATTAATAACTTTTTGATAATCAACATTGAGAATGATATTGTTATAATTTTTCAATAGAACTAAAAAAAAAGAAAAACTGAAAATAATATTGATAAAAATTTATGAAACCAACACAAATACAAGAATCTATTCAACAATTTATTATTAAATATCTTTCACAAACAAATATAGAACAAAAAGAAATTATTGTTTCATCAAATTCAATAACAACAATTTCTGCTCCAATTGTAGAATTATTTAATGGAATGACAAATGAAGCTTATGGAGAATCACAAGAACTTTTAACAAGTACTGTATCTCCATTTCAAATGATAAATGCACTTAGAATCATTTGTCCAAAAGAAATGTCAAATAAACCTAATATCATTTTACCATTTCAATTTTGTAATTTTGTTCATCTTAAACAACTTATTGTAGAAAATCTTCATTGTCAACTCAATTTACAATTTGGAAATTTAAAAGATGAATTAACTAATCTTCAAATTATTGGTTGTGTTATTCCTTCAATACAAACAAGTCTTTTTCTTCAACCAGAATATCCTTGGAAACAACTTAAAAAACTTGCATTAAGAAATTGTGGTATTACTAAAATCCCACCAAAAGTCTTTAATCAAATACATTTTCCAAAGTTAGAATGGTTAGATTTGAGTTATAATTCCATTAATGTATTGGAAAATATTGCAGATAGACCATTAGATACATTATTAATATCAAATAATAAAATTCAACGTATTAAATCAAAATATGTTGGTTCTATTTCAACATTAAATCTAGATCATAATTTAATTACATCTATTACTAATTTATCATCCTACTTCAATCTAGTTACTTTATCTATTCAAAATAATAAGATTTTTGATTATAATCATCTCAAAGAAACTTTCTCAAAAATGTTTTCATTAGTTGAAATCTCTCTAAAAGGAAATCCAATTGCTACTCATCCAGAATATCGTCTCAAAATTACTACTCTCCTTCCTGCATTTGATTTTGGAATGGACATATTTATCGATAAATTACCTCTCACAAATGATGAAAAAACACATGCTATAGTTGCTTTACAACAACAAAACAATACAATTTATAATACTTATTCTGAAAAGAATGAAGAAGAAGATAATGACCAAGATAGTGATGATGAATTACTTGGTACATTACAATTACATGAAGAAGATATAAATGAAAAGAAAAAAGAAGAAGAACAAACTAAAGAAATAAAGAAAATAGAAGATGGAAATGATGAAATAGAAGAAACTGATGTCTTAGAATTCCTGAGAAAAAAGACAATTAACAATGACTATAAATTCTTAGACCTTATCAAGAAAATGATTAATAAAGAAGAATTTGAGAAAGTTGAAGATCAATCTCCAGAAAATATTAAAAAATTGATTGAATCTGGAAAGAATATTGAAATTGATAAAAGTAAAGGAAAATCTAAAGGTAAATTACGTATTGTTGTAAGTGGTGATAGTGTTGATAAAGTCTTACAATGTTTTAATGAGCTAGAAATAAAACCAATTAATACACTCATTATAGACGATAAAGAAGAAGATGAAATTGTAACAAATGATGATTTAACAAATATTTTGAAGAATTATAAATTAGATAATGAATAAGTGAGTGTTTTAAATATTAATTTTATACCATCAAAAAGAAATTGGAAAAAAAAACTATTGAAAACTATAAAAATAACCCTAAAAAAAAAAATTAGGAAAAACAATTGATAAATGAAAACAACGGAGACTGGTGGTGTAAAAGTTTATAATTTAACAGCAGGAAAAACACTACCACAATGGTTAAGTCAAAAAAAGAAAAAAGAATTAAGAAAAGATGAAGACTTCCAAAAGAGAATTGAATTAATTCAAGATACAGAATTTCCAGTAAATTCTCAAAATGTTAAATTTTCTCCTGATGGACAATTTCTTGGTGCTACTGGAATGTATCCACCAAGAATTAGGATGTTTGAATTAGATCAGTTGTCACAGAAATTCGAACGAAATTTAGATGCTGAAATCACCAAATTTGAAGTTTGTTTTTTTATAATTATTAAATAATAATACAATCAAAAAAAATAAAATAAAATATATAAATAATTGATTATATAGTTTCTTGAAGAAGATTATTCAAAATTAATGTTTTTATTAACTGATAAAACAATTGAATTTCATAATAAAGGAGGAATTCAATGTAAAATTAAAGTTCCAAAAACAGGAAGAGATTTTAAATATTTACCAAGTAATTGTAATACATATATTGCTACTCCAAATAATTTAGATATTATTAATTTATATGAAGGTAAATTTTATGAATCAATTCCAATGAATTATGTTGTTAATTGTCTTGATATATCAGAAAAATATCAATTATTATTTTGTGGATGTGAAGGTGGAATAGTTAGTATCATAGATCCAATGACAGAAGAAGAAGTTAGTGTGTTAGATGTTAATGCAGGAGTTATAAATAAATTAGATGTAAATGGTAAAACATTAACTTCTATTGATGTAACTTCAATTGCATATGATGGAAATCTTCAAATGACAGTAGGAACATCTAACGGTAATGTTCTTACATATGATTTACGTTCTTCAAAACCAATTTTATCTAGTTATCATCAAAATAGAATTCCTATTGTTAAAACATTATATCATACAACACAAAATGGTGAGTTTTTAGTTACTGCTGATGCAAATATTGTTCGTTTCTCTAATAAATCTAATGGTAAATTAGTTGTTCCACTTGAAGCTAATAGAAGATCTGTTATTACTGATGTTGCTATTGCAAAAGATTCTGGATTATGTGTTCTTGCAGGTGATTTTTCTAAATTACAGATATATTATATTCCATCATTAGGAATTGCACCTTCATGGTGTAGTTTCTTGGAAAATTTAACAGAAGAATTAGAAGATGAACCAACTGCAGTTTATGATGATTTTCATTTTGTTACTAAACAAGAATTACATGATCTTGGAATGGATTCATTTATTGGTTCTGAATATTTAAGACCTTATATGCATGGTTATTTTATGCATATCAAATTATATCAACGAGCTATGGCTCTTAAACAAAATGATTAATATTAATTACAATTTAAACCATCATAAATTCAAGATGAAAAGATAAACGATTGATTGATTTATTTCATTTACTAAATTTTTATTTTATCATAAATCTTATTTTTAATAATTAAATAATATTTAAATTCTTAAAATAAATAAAATTTTTTTATAAATTTAATTTATTTATTTCTTTTTAAAGAATATTAAATATTTAAATTTATTATAGTTTTTCATAAATAATATTATTTTATAAATTTAATTTATTAATATATTTTAAGATTAATTTAAAATATCTAAAATAAATATAATTAAATATATATATTATTCAACATTAAAATTAAAATATTATAATAATAAAATAAATATTAAATTTATTTATTTAAAATTAGAAAGTATTACTATAATAATAGTTAATATTTTTAAAGAAGGAAATCAAATCAATTTAAAGTTCTCTTTGCATATCTATTGCAGGAATTCCATTGAAATCACAGAAAGAACCAGTTTTATTAAATCCTATTTTCAAATACATTGTATGAATATCTTCTAATGCTGAAAGAATTACTTTTTTACCATTAAACAAATTTTTTATTTGATCACATGTATAATTAATTAATTGTTGTCCCATTCCTTTTCTTCTATGGTTTTGATGTACAAGAACACGTGCAATTTTATATATTCCTTGTTCTTCTTGAATAACACGACAATAACAAACAATACCATTTTCATCCCAACCAAATGAATGATAGCAATATTGATCACTTTCGTCCATAGGTGGATGTCCAAGATCTTTTTCTCCACCTTCAGAAAATACTTCTTTTCTAATTGTATAAACTTGATCTACTTCTTCTTGTGTGAATTGGTTTAATTGTTTAAAATACCAAATCATCAATTCGCAACATTATTTTTCTAATTAATATCTCTTTTATATATTTATCTTTTCATTTTAATTATGATAAACTCATTATATTAAAGATATAATCTTATCATTTTTAAGTATAGAAAATAAAACAAATAATTCAGTTATTTATTTTATTAAGAAATATTCATTAAATAAAATAATTTGAAGTTGCAATTAAGAAGAGTTCTTTATCATTTTTTGGTACATCATCAAATCGTTTTTTAGTTTTTCTGATTTTATCATCTACTTCTTCTTCACTAATTCGTTTTTCATCTTTTTTAATTATAGTTTTTATAAATAATATTACCATTTCTTTTGCACCAAGTAATAAAGGAGGAATTAAGATAAGAAGATAAAATGATGGTGTTAATAATAATTGATAAATTAAACCAAACATATCCCATCCAATAGTAAATGGAGGAATCCAAGTAATTAAACCATATACAAATCCCCATCCAAAATAAAATATTAAACTACCAAAATAAGCTATATATTGAATAAAGTTAAATTCATGTGAAAATAATACAACTTTAATAGTAACTGTTAACATAACAATTGTATAAACAATATAACCAAATCCATACATACCAAATCCTAATCCATTTATTGTATTATTTTCAGTTATACATACTGAAAAAGGAATAAAAAATACCATTATAGAAATTATTAATGCTTCTATAACCCATAATATTAATGTTTTATAATTAAATAAAGATTTAATAGATTTATAAAGATATGGATTCATAATTAATGTTTCTGGTAATATATCACGATCAAAAATACCAAAAACAATAATAGGTAAGAAAGTAAATAATACATTATAAATAGAAAGTGTCCAATTTTCAAATAATGAAGTTCCAGAATATCCATTAAAGAAAAGAAATGAAAATTGTGTTAAATACATAATAATATTTTTATAAAATGAATATAAAATAACATATGA
This sequence comes from Entamoeba dispar SAW760, assembly GCF_000209125.1. Classification (NCBI taxonomy): domain Eukaryota; phylum Evosea; order Mastigamoebida; family Endamoebidae; genus Entamoeba; species Entamoeba dispar. Next base: position 13,055 of record NW_001855491.1, read on the forward strand.
TAATCTTCTATAATTATAACGTCCATGTACTAAAAGTAATTTAACAAGAAAACGAAATTGTGATATTGCATAATCAGATGATCTAACAGCATGTAATCCTTCTTCTCCAGATATTCCTATTCCAACATGTGCTGCTCTAATCATTGAACAATCATTTGCACCATCTCCAATACTTAATGTTGTTCCTCCAAATTTTTTAACTTCTTCTACAATTTTTGCTTTTTGTGATGGAGCACATCTACAACATACAACAGATTCTGCATTCATTAACATTTTTTTTAATATATTTTTTTCTAATTGTAGAATTAATTCAATACATCTTCCATCAATAATATAATTTTTTTCATTTAAATTAATTGATTGATTAACTTGTTCTTTAATTTCATTAAATGTTATTCCATTAATAGTAAAAACATTTTCTTTAAATATTTTACATGATTTTGCAATATTAAATGCTGTTTCTTTTTTATCTCCTGTTAATACCCATATTTTAATTCCTGCTTCTTTTAATTTTTCAATAGCTTCAGTAACACCAATTTGTAATTTATCTTCAATTCCACTAATTCCAACAATTTCTATTTCTTGTTCAATATTTTGAGAAGCTTTTATAATAAGTTTTTCTCTTTCTTTAATATTATTAATAGCATCTTCCCACATTATTTTCCATTTTTCATATATATTAGTAATATTTCTCACTCCAGCAACAAGAACTCTATATCCTTCAAGTGCAAATGAATTTATTTGATTTTGAATTATTTTCATTTCTTTTTCTTTTGTTTTTGTTAAAGGTAATACTGTAGTATCTGATCCTTTAATATAAAGCATAATACAACCATTTCTTTCTACAATTATACTCATTCTTTTTCTATCTGAATCAAATGGAATAATATGAAGTAATTTATATTCTTCTTTTTCATTTGTGATTTGATTATTAATTACTATTTTATCATTACTTCTTTCACATAATTCAAATCCACAACAAGATGCTGCATGAACTAATGCAGCTTCATCATTACTTGATGCTTGATAACTTATATGAATAGTATGAGTATTTATTGTAACTGTATTACAAAGTGCAAGAGTTCTTAAAAAATCATTTACATGTTTATTATATTTTGCATCATGTTTTATTTGAGTTGGATTAAAATTAACATATTTTCTATTATCAAATTCTTGAATTTCATAATTAGAATTATTTATATTTGATTTATTATTAAAATTTAAAGAAGATGTATTTTTAATTAATGATAATTCATTATTTTTTAAACCATAAACAATACCATCAACAAAACAAGTTTTAAATTCCATTAAATTTTGTGTTAATGTTCCTGTTTTATCAGTAAAAATATAATCAACTAATCCTAATTGTTCATTTAGATTTGATGTACGTACTTCAGCAAATTTACCTTTATGAACCATATCAAGATCATGATTAATAAAATAAGCTTGTCCTATTCTTACAATTTCTAATGAAATATATAATGAAATTGGAACAAGATTATTATATAAAATAACAAATGTAATAAATGTAGTAATATAATTAGGAATAATTTTATCTTGAGTTTCTAAATACCAATAATATTTATTATTTATTCTCCAAATACTTCCCATTATAGTTGAAATTAATGCAAAAATTAATTCTAAAATAAACATCCCAATAACAAAAATATTACTTTTTCTTTCAATTGAACTTCGTTTAATTTTAATTCCTTTTGCATTTTGTAATTGTTTAGTTTCATTTCCAATATATACAGTTACACCAATTATCCATTCAGTATCTTCAATAACACTTCCTCTTAATATTAATTGATTTATTCCAATAGCTTCTTGTTTTTTTCCAACTATTTTTCCTTTAAAATAAAATAAATCAGGATTAGGTTCATCAACTTCAATTTCATGTCTTTCATTATGATTCATTTCAATTTGATATATACGTGTACTTGTTAAACTTTCTTTAATTTTTAATGTTGTTTCTCCATCTAATTGACTTGTTTCAACATAACAACTTCCATTTGGTTCTGAAGATGAAAGAAGAATAAGATCAGCAGGAATTGCTTCTTTTCTTTTAATAAAAAGAATATCTCCTACTTTAATATCTTTCCATTGAATTTCTTTCCATTCTTCATTCTTCCAATATTGAACTTTTTTATTATTAATTGTATTATCATCTCTATGACGTTTTATATCTTCATAAAATTCTTTAATCATAGAAACAATAATAACAATACATAAAGGAAATAATGTAGTAAATCTTCCAGTAGGAGATAATCCTGGAATAACTTGAAAAATTGAAATTATAAGAAAATAAACATTAGCTAATTTCCTAAATTGTTCTAATAAAACTAATGGAAGAAATGTGAAAATATTATATTTTGATGTTTTTACTTTATTAGATACTAAATTATGATAATTTTCATTATAAGAATTTACTGTACTAATAACAATCTTTCTTAATTTATTATGTATTGGTTTTGATATTAGTGGTATCTTTTCTTCATTCATATTTATTTTATTTTATTTTCTATCTTCTTTTTTTTTTTTTTTTTTCTTCTATATTAAATTAATTATAAGATTTAATTTTTTAATTTAAAAATAAATTATGTTTTTTATTTTTTGTTTTCATTATTATCTTAATTTTTAGAAAAGAAAGAATAATAATATAGAAAATAATTTAAAGGAAAGAACTGATAAAAGAATTTTATTGTAATTAATAAATTATGGAGATTGATCCACATGTTTTTGAAAGTGAATTTTTATTAAAAAGTGATAATGTACCATCACAATACCGAAAAGATAAATTAATACGTTTGAGAAGAATATTTTAAGAAAATAGAATTTAAAAATAATTGATAGAAACTATTAAATATACAAATTCACAATATTTTAAAGAAGAAGGAAGATTTATAATTGCAGTAATTAGAAAAGAAAGAATTAATAATAATAAAATACAATATAAATTATATATGTATCTTTATGAACAATATTCACCATCATATAAAATACAAGAAGTAATAATAGATAATCAAATTAATAACTATAAAAAAGTTTTTATTCAATTTACAGAACATGGAGAAGAAGTTGTAATATTAAGTGGAGATTATTATTATTTCTTTATTCCAATTGAATGGAATTGGAAAACAAAATTATATGAAAAAAAATCAGCTACATATTTTTTAGAAAAAACTAATCAACAAAAATCAAGAATTGGGTTATCAAAATCTAAAAGTGAATTAATTTTAAATATTTTACCTTCAATTAATAAACCAATTAAAGTTGGTAATTCAATTTTATTTAAACACCAAACATTACCAAAAACAATTGTATCATTTGTTATTTGGACAACAAGAAATGCAGGAATTGGGATTATTGTATCAATAGAAGGGATTATTATTTTCTTTGATTTAATAACATCATCAATATTAAAAATTTTAAATTTTAAAGGAAAAATAGCAATAAAAGAAGCATTACTTTGTACTGAAGATTCAAATGTAAATAAAATATCAACATTTCTTGTATTAGTATTTGAAATGGATAAAGAAATGACTTCAGTTTGTTGTCAACAATTAGAAATAAAATCATTACGTTCATCAGAATGTATTAATATTTTTACAAAAGATATTGATCCTTCTTTATTATCTTTATTTATTATTAAAGATAAAGGAACAGTTCAATTACATTATTTCAATAATAAAACTTGTTTAGGATTTTTTCATAAAATGTCACTTAGTTTATATTCTTTTTATAATCAACGTTTATTCTTTTTTGATGTATGTCAAAGTTTTCCAAGAAGTTCAATTTGTTTCCTTAATAATAAATATTTATTTCAATTTAGTAGATTAACTGATGAAGTTCATTGTTGTGGAGTAATTCCATTAATGAATCTTTATGATAAAACACCACCAACACAATTAATCAATTTTGGAATTGATTCAAATTATTTTAATATTCATGGAGTTTTTCCTTTCTTTACTAATTTTAGAGTAAAAGATAGTGTTGGTATTAATAAATCTACAGAATATAATTATGATGGTTGTATTCTTTGGAATAAATATTGTATTGCTATAATTCATCAAATTCATCCTAAAGAAGCAATCTTTTGTCATAAATTTCTTAATGCTCAAACTATTGAACAAGAAACTTCAGTTATTCAATTATTTACAATTACTCAATCTGTAGATATATTAATTCAAAATGTTAGTAAATATTATATAGAAAAAGGAATGATTCAAAAAGCACAACAATTATGTAAATTAAATCATGCAATTTCTCTTCCATTAGTTAAATTAAATTTATCAAATTTAGATTTTAAATTAAATGAATTTGATGAATTAATTAATGATTGTTATTATTTTATTAAAAATAAAAATACTACAATAAATAATATAAAATATATTCATGTTTTATTATTAATTGAATTAGCTAAAGTTATTAAATTTTATATTGCTGATGATAAACACTTTTTATCTACTATTTCAAATTGTAATTCTAATGAAGCTAGTTTTATTTTAATGTATCTTGTTAAAACTCAATCTTCTCAATTTCAAAATTATATTTTAGCAATATTAATTAAATATCCTCAATTTATTCGTCAATATATTGATTGGGTAATTAAAATTGGATTTAATTTTATTTCATTTGAAAAACTTTTTATTTCATGTCCTATTGAATATATTACTTGTGCATTATCTTCTAGAATTATATTAAATGAATTACCTATAGAACTTATTCTAAAATTATTCTTTTATTGTTTTAATCATTCTCCTTCTATTTATGCTTTACAAGTTATTAGTGAAAAACTTTTTAAGTTTACTAATTCTGAATTAGATCAACTTATAAATTTTCTTACTGATAAAAATCCTTTATTTCATTCTTCCTTCCCTATTTTTTATGATCTTGCATTCTGTAAATTACGAAGAACACTTTATGCAAAAGCATTATTGATTAAATATTCAAATTCTTTAAAAACAGAACATAAATTAGATAATATTGATGATTGTTCTAATTTTATTCAAAAAGTCCAACGTTGGGATGAAGTTTATTTTGATGAATTAATTGAATTAACTATAAGAATGAAACTTTATATTACCACATCTTTTCTTTTTGCATATAGTGGTAAATTTGAACAAAGTATTGATTGTATTATTATTGTCCTTAAAGAATCTTCAAATCAATCAATTATTGTTAAAAATCTTCTCTTAATGTTAAAAGATGCTATTTTAAACTTTAACTTAGAGACTCAATCTATTAAACAATCTCTTGAATCAAAATTTAATCAATCTAACATCAATACTGATATTATTCAATGTCTCTTTAATGATTAACAATCTTGTAATCATTTCCTTTTTCATTTTTATGTTTTTATTTTGTGATATATATAACGTTAAATTTTTATTATTTTATACTTTTTGTTTTTCTATTCTAAAAATAAAATAAAGAAAAAAAAATTATCCCGAAAAGAAACAGAGAATTTATTTAATAAAAAAGTGATTTAATAAAAAAAAAAATGATGAACTTGAAAAGAAAAAAAAAATCAAATGATACTATTGTTTGTATTATACATTACTTTATGTAAATCAATCACACTTGAGTCTGTTGACTGGAAAAAAGACCCACAATCAGAAGTTGTTTATTCAATGACTCATGATGAAGAATCAGAATATAAATATACATATGTTCTTCATTATACAGCAAGTAGTTCTAATGGAAATGCACTAAAAATTGATTGTCTTCATCCATCAATTTCAACAACTTCTATTAGTGTTTCATCATCAGAAGTTTCACGACCAAGTATTGCTGCATCTTCAAAGAAGTTATTTTTCTTAAATAATAAAAATTTAGAAATATTTGATATTACTAAAGCTACACCAGTATTAGATAATACTGTTTCTGTTAGTGGGATTGATGAATATTCACCATTAGCTGTTATTGATAGAGAATTTATTGCAGGTAAAAGAGAAGTTTATGCAGTTGTATGTAAAAATGGACATTTAACTGTTTATAATGAAACATTACAATTAGTTAAAGAATATGATAAAGCTTGTGGTAAATATATAAGTGTTGGTTATGATTATCTTGCAGTTAAAAACACATCAATGGTAGAACTTTATTCAATTTCTACTGGTGGAATATTAACATATTATAAATGGTTTAGTATTGGAGATAATAAAACACAACTTTATGATTATGATCCAATGGTTATGTCACAACATGATGTTATTTATAATGTATTATCTGATGTTGGAAGAATTCAAGTTAATTCTCCAAGTAGTTCATTTAGTTCACCTGATTATATTGAAAATGTTAAAATTAATGGTAATTCTTCATCAATAACTCCAATTAATACTTTATATGCTCCAATGATTTCTACATATGGTTCTTTTGTTGCAATTGGACTTTTTGGTTATACTGAAGGTTCAAAAGAACGTGTTGGAGGTGTAAAAATTTTCTTTGATAAATATTTAACTTCTACTGGTTCAGGAAGATTTGCATTAGTTTATAATTCTACTGGAACTACTACTTATGGATATGCTGGATATTCAATACAAATGAATAATAAAGTTCTTTATCTTGGAGGAAAATCAGAAATCCAAACAAATGGTGTATTAAAAGGAGTTTCTACTGACATTAGTAATTATACTGCTAAATATTGTATTGGTGTAAATTGTGAATGTGATGTTGGATACTTTTATTCAACATATATGAGACAATGTTATCCTCAAATTGGACAAAGTACAGCAATTATAGTTACAGTTTGCTGTTTCTTGTTGTTCTTCATTATTATTGCAATTATTGGTGTTTTATTGGCTTATTACATGAAATCTAAAGAACAAAAGAAAGATACTGATGACGAAGATTATCAACATGACGAAGAAGCTAATCCAATTATCGAAGACGATGACGAACCTCATTTAGATGGATTCAATGCATAATTCAAATTTCGTTTTGTTCATCATTTTGTTTTTCCTTTATAATTGTTTTTCATTGAGTTATACCCAAATTCAAACAAACTTTTCTTTAATCAATAAATAACTTATGTTCTCTAACATTATCCAATGATAATTGTAATAAACTATTTCTATTTTCTTTTAATAACTTGAAGATTAGACAAATAGAAAAATATTCAATATACTATTTAATTCAAGTAATGATGATTAAGATGTTGATACATCAATATGTATTCAAATAATAAAGAATATCTGAACATTAAATAATTATTATTAAATGTTCAGAAAGACATAAAATTAGAGGGTATATTTAATTCTAATTGATTATTGATAATGATAGAAACTTATTCTTATTTTCATTAGAAACAAATGATAGAATAAACTCAGTAATGAAAATTGGTATTAAACAACAAATAGTTTATTTGAAAATCAAATGATAATATATTTTCATTTTAATGATGAATGATAATTATGTTTATAAAGAAAATGATAAAATAAAATCATATTGTTATCAATTATCATTTGAATATAGATAAATAACTAAGTTTACATTGAATACGATTATCATAATGGAAATGATTTTATTAGTTATCTTTTATTCAAACTAAAAGAAGTAATAATGAAACAAAAGAGTAAAAGTATTTGTATCAATTCTTTTCAGTACTAATTGTAGTTAGTCGTTTAAAACATAACAATATATGATTATAATAACAATGAGACTCTATATGAAATGAATAATTCTTAATTATTGTATTTTGTCATAATAATTGTAGTTATATTTCAAATAATCAAGCGAGATATATAACTAATTATTATTTAATTATCA
>NW_001855490.1:0-1003 GCF_000209125.1 Entamoeba dispar SAW760
GGAAAGAAAGGAAGCATTCAGCAATAACAGGTCTGTGATGCCCTTAGACATCTTGGGCCGCACGCGCGCTACAATGGAGTTACTAGAGAGCATTTTATCATTTACACCTTATTTATTAGGCTATGTCTAATAGGTAGGGATAGTAAGTGGTGTACCGAGATTGAAATAGTTAAGGAAAACTCAAAAGAACGTACATGACAGGGATAAATGATTGGAATTATTTGTTTTGAACGAGGAATTCCTTGTAATATCGAGTCATTAACTCGAGATGAATACGTCCCTGCCCTTTGTACACACCGCCCGTCGCTCCTACCGATTGAATAAAGAGGTGAAATTCTAGGATTCTGTCTTATAGATAGAAAAATGGATTTAAATCTCCTTATTTAGAGGAAGGAGAAGTCGTAACAAGGTTTCCGTAGGTGAACCTGCGGAAGGATCATTAAAAGAAAAGAAATAATCTTTTAAAATAAAACAAGAAATTTATAGAATAAGATAATCTACAAAGAAAATAATAAAAGTAAGAATAAAAGGAATTAGAATATAAGAAGAAAGAAAAAGTATAATAAAATATTACTTTGGATAGTTTAGTTTCCTGTGCGATGAAGAACGCAATGAATTGCGATAAGTGATAGGAACAATAAAATGTGAATATCCAAACTTTGAATGCTTGAAAGTATACTTATGAACTTCAAGGTATATATGATATTCAATATCCAAAATAAAAGAGTATATTAAAAGCAAATATTAGTAGAAGTGAGAAGTAGCTAGTGGGTAAAAGAGAGAAGAAGTAAAGAGCTTTAACCAGATATCTATAAGTGAGTTAATAAATAAAGATTTGAGTATCGTAAGAGGACTCCCTTAACTTAAGCATATCAATAAGGGAAGGAAGAAAAAATAACAATGATTTCTTAAGTAATGGCGAATGAAAAAGAAAAAGACCAAGTTGATAAAAATGGATAATTGTAAAAAAGGTAGAGAATACAGCCATGTGTGAGGCTAGTCT
>NW_001855489.1:0-4067 GCF_000209125.1 Entamoeba dispar SAW760
CTGATTATAATAGACCTGTTATAGTGAACTACTTCTTGTTTATTACTCCCATCAGAGTGTTGCTTGTGATTGTATTCTCACTTGTGCTTTCTGAACTACTCATTTTATTTTCTATTCTTTCTTATTTCTTTCCTTTTTACTTTTATCCTTATTTTCTTATGTTTATTCTTTCTTATAAATTTTACTGTTTGTTAAATCTATACCACCTGTTAATTTGATATTTCTCTTATTTATCTCTGTTTTTTTATTTGGTTAAATTTATAGTATTTCTATTCTCTTTGGTATATTCTTTATTTATTTTATTCTTTATCTTATTCCCTATGTTTATTAAACTATCTTCCTTTTATATTTCTTTATGTGTTAATACTATAACCTATCCTATTTAATTTATTAGTTATTGTTCATGTTTCTTATATTAATATATTTTCTAATGTTCATAATGTTATATTAAATGTTTCATGTTCAATTTATTCTTTATAAATTGATGGATGTAATTCTTATTTGAATAAATTGATTTAGAATTTTCTTGTTCTTTTGATTTTTCTTTTTTTCTTATTTTCTTCTTATTTTTATTGATTTCATTTGAAATAAAAAAGAAAGAGAGAAGAAATAAAGAGAGAAGAAATAAAGAAATAATAAAAGAAGTTGATAAATAAAAAGAAATAAAATAAAAAGAAATAAAATAAGAAGAAATGAAGAAAACAATTACTATTAAAGACAAATAAGAAGTAAAATAAAAGAAGAAATAAAATAAAATTAAGAAAAGAAATAAAAGAAAAAGATAATAAATGAAGAAATGATAAAAAATATCTTGTTATTTTGTTTAGGCAAATTAAAGAGAGAAAGACGAATAAAAGATAAATGAAGAAAAAGAAAGAAATAAGAAGTGAAATAAGAAGAGAATAAGGATAAAAGATTAAATCAAATTATTCGTATCAATAAAGAAATAATAAAGATAAAAACTAATAATGAAAAATGAAATAAAGAAGAGAATAACATTGAAAATAAGGAAAAATAGAATTTGATTTGTTTATTTTTTAATATTCAAATGAAATTACTTTATTCACTTTCTATTAATTATTTTGATTTATCACCAAATACTTTTATATTTCTACACTTCATCTCATTTATTTTATTATATATTTCTTTATATATTTTATCTTTATTTCATATTCAATTTTACATTGTTCTTTTTTACATTCATACAAACTCATTAATGAATAATCAATTTATTAATATATTGTTTGAGTTACTTTTAATTCTTTTATTCTGTTATTTTATTTTGAAATAAAGAAATTTATACATTTCAAAATTAATTATCAATTTATCATTTATTATTATCTTATCAAATATTCATAATAACAATATAAATGAATTAAATATAAATGAAAAATTGAAATCAAAGAGATAAATCAAATAAAAAAAAGAGAGAAAGAAAAGTTAGAAGAAAGAATAATGATAAATGAAAATTAAATAAATAAAATGATAAATAAATAAATAAAGAATATAAATAATAAATTAACAATTAATAATATTATCATAATGTTTAAATGTTATTTTCTTCCCTTTCTTCACTCTCTGAATACTTTATTTCTTCTATTCTTTCTTCTTTTATAATCTGTTCAATAATTTCATATACATTTTTATTTTATTTATAATTACATTACTTATGTTCTTATCTCTTATTATTATCATATCTATGATTAATACTTCTTTTTTCTTTATTTCTTTTACATATTTATCATATCTTTATATCTTTTATAGAGATTCTCATCATTTTTATTTATTATTTGTTGAATCAAATCATAAATATTTTATCTCTATTCTTCTTGAATATTTTCATAAATCATCAATTCATTTATTAAATTGAAAGAATGAATTAATATGAAATGAATAAATAAGAAATAAAGAAATATAAAGTAAATATAAAAGAATAAATAATAAAGTAATAAATAAAAAGAAGAGAATAAAGAATAAAAAGAAGAAGAAGAATAAAATAATAATAATATATTAAATCAATGTATATAGAAAATAAAAAATATAATAAAGAAAAAACAAATGAAGATAAAAAATTGAAAAGAAAAGAAATAAATAAGAAAATAAATAAAATAAAATAAGATAAAGAACAAAGAAATTAAAGAAATAAAATAAATTAATGAAAAGTATTTAATTAATTCTTATTATTTTTATATTGTTCATTATTCAATACAATTTATTATTCTCTTTCTTTTATTTTTCTTTATTCTTTATTTATTATTTTATTCTTTATCTTTTATTTCTTGAATTCTGAAAATTTCATTTCTTTATTTATTTATTGTAAATTAATGTATTTCATATATCTCTAATTTAATTATTGATTATTTAATTTTCTTATTTTTAATGGTTATTTTATTTTCTTCTTCTTTATTTTCTTATTTTAATAACAACATATCATTATTATTGTGTTATTATGTTTAATTTTTATTTTATCATCATTCATGTTATTCTTTTATTTTTTATTTGTTATTATGTATATTTATTATTTATACTTGTATATCATATCAACTAACTAATAGTATTCTAATCTTTATAATTATTTATACTTTTATTATAATTGATATTCAATTATCATATTTATTAATCACTACTATCTATTCTTTTAAAATTAATTATGATCTTTTATAATCAATAGTAATGTTATAACCAGATAATATTTGAGTGAATTCAAAACATAAATAAATTATTATTGCATATGGTATATGTAATGTGTAATATTCTAATCTGAAATAAAAAGATAAAAAAGAAATAAGAAATAAGAAATAAAATTAATAAAAGAAAAAGAAAAGATAGAAAATATAATAATAATTTATACGAATAAGAAATAAAAGAAAGAGAAGGATAAAAAGAAATAAAGAAATAAATAAGAAAGAAAATAAAAAGAATAATAAAAGTAAAAAAAAGAATAAAGAAAGAATAATTAAAAGAGAATAATATAAAAGATAAAAAGAATAAAGAAATAAGATAAAAGAGAAATTAATAATCAAATCATAAAAGAAGAATAATAAAAAGAAATAGAAGTGATGAAATGAATAAAAAGAAGAAAATAAAATAAAATAATAAGATTAATGAAAGAATAATGTTATATGACATAGAAATAAAGAAAATAAGAAATAAAAAGATAGAAAATATAAAAAACAAAAGAGATAAGAAAAATAAAATCAATTAAACAATATAACCATATAATTTTTATTTTGCTTTCTTTTTCTTTTTTATTTCTTCTTTCTTTTTATTTCTTCTTTCTTTTTTATACTCTCTACTTTTATTATTTCTTATATTTCTTTTCTTTTCTTCATTATTATTTATTATCATTTACCTCTTTTATTATTTATTCTTTCCTCTTTTATCTTCTTTTTTTATTATTATTTCTTTTCTTCTTATTCTCCTCTTCTTATTTCTTTCTTTTTCTTTTTATTTCTTTTTATTTCTTTTTATTTCTTTATTCTCTTATTTCTTCTCCTTTTATTATTATTATTTCATTTCTTCTATTTTTCTTATTCATTTCTTACTTAGTATTCTTCTTTTATTTCTTTCACTTCTTTTATTCTTTTATTCTTTATTATTATTTTTTATTCCTTCTTTTTATTTTATTTATCTTTATTTTTCTATTTCTTTTATTTTTTTTTATCTTATTATTAGAATTTATTTTATTTGAACGTAGCACGTCAAAGACACCACACACTTCTCTAAAATATTATCATTATTCAAATCCACCAGTTATGGATTTGTTATAATGTTGTATTTAGTTAGAAAAACATCTTAATCAATACCACAAGAATAACAGTGTTTATTAATTACAATGACAGATATCATTGATAATAAACGAATGGGTATTTATAAAGATGGTATTATTACTTGTTATGATACAAGTATATTTGATAATATAAGAAAGATTAACAAAAGAAAAGGGTTTAGTGGTTGATTCTAAAAAGAATATTAACTCATAGTAATACAGTGCAATTATATATTCTCCTTAAAATAAGAAAATAAAGAATAATTTTAATATCCATCAAAATTAAAAAGAAAATAAA
>NW_001855488.1:0-2082 GCF_000209125.1 Entamoeba dispar SAW760
AATATATTCAACAAAAAAAGAAATAATATAAAAAAGAAGAGAAAAGAATAAAAAGATAATATATAATCAATTATAAATATTATATGATTAATATATAATATGTAATATATAATAAATAATAAATAATAAATTCATATAATATAGATAGAAGATATAAAAAATAAATAAATAATATAAATAATAAAGAAATAATAAGAGAAATGATATAATAATAAATAAAATATATAAAAGAAATAATAAATAAAATCAATATAATATAAATAATAATAAATATAAAGAGAAAGAAGATATAAATATAAAAATATAATCAAAATGAAAATAAGATAAAGGAATGTATTCATATATAATAAATTATATATAAATAGAAGTGTATTAATATATAAAATAAAATATAAATAATAAGAATATCAAACTAATAAAATATGATAAATATAATAATAAAGAGATAATATGATGATATATATATAATACAATAATAGAAATAAATATAATAATAAAATACATAAATAACATAATAATAAAAATGTATACTTACATTGAATCAAATATCATTTCTGAATTATTTATATTTCAGAACAATTTACCATAAAATGATATAAAATATAATCAGATATAATTGAATATAGAATGATATTTAATTTACATTTTTATTTTTTATTTTTTTTAGGAGCAGAACAATAAAAAGTATTATTTTATTGATTCAAAATATTTTGCCCTTTTCTTTTTGGGGTTTTTTTAATTAGATTCATTATTTCTTTGCTTATTTTGGTTCCCCATTTATTCTATTTTATGAATGTAAGGGAAATCATTTTGTTGTTCAATTTGTTTTAATTGATGTATGAAATGGTAATACTTCTTTTATCTTCATTATTTATTCTTGTTGAAGATTCTAATTCAACAATTAATCTCATATTATTCTGATTATACATTATAACAATACCAGATTGATTAAATGATTTAATTAATACAGGAATAGTATTTGAATCTCTTGTTTTCAATGATTATTTATTGATTCTTTTTGTTTTTTTTTCTTACGACTATTCTTAAAATGAGATGTAACAAATGATTTGATTATCAATTAAATCATAATTCATCATTTCAATAATATTCAAATATATTTGAATTAATTCATAACATAATGACATTTTGAAGTGATTGAAGAGATTATATTTCATTAATTAAATTAATATTATTTATTTTGTATGATTTTTAATTGATTAAATAATACTAAATCAAGTTATTGAATAAGATGAAATATTTGTGATATAATAATGAATTATAATAAATAATTATAATAAATAGTGAAATATCATTATGTTAATTAAAGTTACCCATTATTTTTACTATTTTTGATTATTATCATGATCACAATTAATTCATGTATTAATAAATTATTAAATGATTTTATTTAACATCACTTCAAAAAATATATTCATTGTTAAGAATATTGTTCATTTAAAAAAATGTAATATATGATAAATTATGATTTTTTGTGAAAGTTAATTCACAAATGTAATATAAATATTACAAAATCAAGATAAATGATTTATCCTCAACACAAATATAAATACTCGTTCTTTTTGATAATAATGATATTCATTGTATTATAACTTCTGTATATCCAGACGAATATAATTCTATTGACTTTTTGTTAACTTACTCATTGACACATATTTCATTAACATCAAATAATAATTTAGATTGAATATAATTACAAAATGATGTAAAACAATATAAATATTAATAATCTCATTATATTTAATATTCATTACATAATATCTGATTTTAGTAATACAATATATAAAATAAGAATGAAACTAAATGATAATCAATTTCATTTATTAATGATGTAAATGTTTTGTTTCATATTTAATAATTCATTTTTTATTAATGAAATAATAATTGATAATTTAGAATTAATATATTCATTGATTAAAATTTAAGTATAAATCAATTTTTTTTGTTTATTTTTTATTTATACTGTTTTATTTATCTTATTATCTTTTAATAATACTCAATATATTTTAATATATTGTATTAAATATTGATGATAATTAATTCATTATTTAACTTATTCTTCAA
>NW_001855488.1:2182-45067 GCF_000209125.1 Entamoeba dispar SAW760
GATTAAAAATAAATAAACAAGATTTAATGAAAATGAAATATTTCGTTATCATCAAAATAACAAATAACAAAATAAATAACTAAATATAAAAAAGATCATATTCTATTAATAAAAATAAATTATATTAAAATAATAAAATAATTATAATTGTTCTCAAATTATCCTACTTCCAATCTGCATTTTACTTCAAATACTGTATTTTTTGTGAATTTTATTAATTCTTTATAAAATAAAATTTCAAATATGATTCTTTCCATAAACTTAATCTTCTTTTTTTAATTCAATTATATCATATTCTCTAATTTATATATTCTTTTATATTTCTTTTATCGTTGTAATTGAGTCTTCATCATTTATTTCAGTTCTTTATTTCTCTTTTATATTAATACTTCATTTTCTTATTTTTATAATTATCTAACTATTATAGTATTCATAACCGTTATAATTTGATTAATTTGTTGCGTTTTGATAATCAAATGTTATTATTAAGTGATTTATATTGGATATTTAATTACTATTAATACAAATAATATTATATAATATTGTAATAACAAATTGTTGGAAAATATATAAAATAGTAGATAATGATAAAAATGAAATATTGTATTTATATATTTGAAGTTTATAGTATTGAAATTTTGATGAAAATACTGAAATAAAATATTATAAAATGATTATGGTAATTATATTTGATTTTATTCAATGAATATAAATTATAACTAATTTCTTCACTATTTCAAAGTGAATTTATAAATTAAGTGATAACAAATATGACAAGTATCTAAATATAATCAAAATAAATTTAAATAGATTTTATTATTTCATTATTCATTATTTTTATCATTAATAAATTTAATAATCATAATATAATTAAAATACATAGATAGAGATAGTAATAATGACAAGAGATAATAGTATAATATAATAAAATGAATAATAATATATGATAATAATTTTATTCTATTTTTAATTGGTTTCAATTAAAATTTATTCATTTAAATACACAATGTTCATTTAATTTATTTCTTATTATTTCCATTTATTTACTACATTTAATTAAAACAAAGTATTATTAATATTAAAAAGAAGTATTAAATAATAAAACAATATCAATATTCATTTTATTATGAATATAAAATAATACAATAATTTAATAAAAATATTTAAATTCATTAACATTTATTAAAATATTAAACATATTAAAGCAATAAGAAGAATAAAAGAAGAATGAATTATTATATTTAATTATATTATTATATATTAATAAGATTATTAAATAAGAAGATTACAAAAGAATGATGAAATTTAATTCAATAAATAAAGTAATTATTTGTTAATTATTTTATCATTGCATAATAAACATAATATGTGATCAGTTAATTATTGAATTAAATTTAATTCATAATGAGAATATTAAATCTGTTGATTCTAATAAATATTCTAATTATATCATTTTATTTAACATTGAAGAATAATTATCATATTGATATGATCTGATAAATTAATTCAATTGTTATTTATATTTCAAAGTTGAATATGATAAATAAATATTCATAATAAATTAAAATAAAAAGTTATTTAATTGTATTCAATCGGATTTATGATAATATTAATTCTAAATGAACATCAAATTTGATTAATTGATTAAATTTTAATTTTATTATTATTTGTATTAAATTGATAAAAATAAGAAGATATATTTCTTAATAAAATGTAAATAAATAATCATAATGAAAAATATAAACTATTATAATAACTTATAATAACATGTTTGAATATAAATTAATAAGATTTCAATACAAATTAATAATGTATTATTAAATTATTACTTATAGTTTATTAATAAAATATTACATTTAAATTAATAAAATAATGTATATTAAAAGTAGAATAATCAAATAAAGTAAATTTAACATATTAAAATGTAATAAATAATATAAATAATTATTTATGTTATTATTATATTGAATTATTATTCATTCTTTATATTTTCAATTTATTTAAATTAAAATAACAATTTAATAATAGAATTATAACAATTGAATTGATTTATAATAGTATTAATTATTCTTATACTTTTATTTCATTGTTATTTGTTATTCAATATAAAATTAATACTTATTATCATTAATTTATTATTTTTATTTGAAATATCTCATTTATAATACTGTTTTAATATAAATGAAAAATATTTTAAATGAGAATATCATATTTATTGAACCACATCAGAATTGTACTGATTATCTTATAATAGTTGATATAATTATCATAAAACAACTCTTCTTTTTATAAAACATGAATGCAATTTAAAATTACTTTAACATAATCATTGATGATGTTATTTTATTATTAAATTAAATTTATTATGATAATTTATCTCTGTTTTCTTTCTAATGTGCCTTGTGCTGAAATGTGATTATTATAGTTTGCTGTTCTTCCTGTGGTTATTTAGTGAGGCATAACTCATTCTTTACTTTCTTTTAGTTTTTGTTGTTTTCTTCTTTCTCATTTTTAATTTCTTCTGTTTCATTGATTTCTTATTCTATCTTCAATTTCACTTCTCTCATTTTATAAAACAAATCCTTTCAATTTATTTCAATTCTTATTCTTTAAATATCACACATTTCCATCATTTCTATCTCTTCCTTTCTTCTTTCTTCCTCTACCATCTTTTTAATCTCTTCAACCATCTCTTTCGTCCTTTGACTTCGAACTCTGACCATTCCTATGTTCATCATTCCATTTCTGCTTTCAATCCTCTCACTTATCTCTTTCTGTCTCTCTAAACTACACTACTTTGTGAATCCTCTTTCTCTTCCTTCTTTTTAACATTCTCAAACCTTAAAACTACTCAAAATGCACTCTAATCCATCACTTACCATTCTTTCATCATTCTCAATCCATTCATTTGTTAAACTCTCAACTACGTTCTCTACCATTCCGTTGTCAATTGCAAGTTCAATCAACTGACAATCATTTAACAAACATATTTGATGAAAGAGTTCCAAAGAAAGTTCTTTGATTTTCAGATATTTTGAGCGAATACAAGTAACAAGAAATTGAAGTGCATCAGCGTTTTCTTTAAGTAACTTTAAATACGATGGTAAATATTGTTCAAATAAGAATAACTTGTTGAGGAAATATATCAATTCAACAAGAATATCATTTGAAGCTTCTTGTAAATAGTTGAATATTGACAGTACAAAAGAATTCATTGACAGCCACAATGAATTACATTTCTTGCACCACACTAGCACCATTTTTAGCACACGCTCTTTACATTTATCTGAGTCATACAAAATTATACTAACTAATTGATGCATAATTCCATTATCTAACGCTGTCTTTATGATTGATTGAAATGATTCTGATGTGTGTTTCATTACAATCAACATGATTGCCATTACATCACCAAATGATTGTTGGAGAAATTCATGAGCAATTTCATATATTTTCATTGATATAGACTCACATTGGAATGGTAATTGATGTGTGTATGAAGCTAAAAAACTACCAATAGCCTTGAAGACTTGAGCATCTTCACAGTTAATGAGTTTTTGAGCAATAGATAAAAAGTTATTGATAAATTCTTCAGTCAAGAATTCATTACGTAATTCTATTTGAGCTTGAAATAATAATGCTAATATATGTAATGATTCAATAAAAATAGTGATATTAGATGATGATAATTGATTGATTATATTAGATATTAAAAATGATACAACTCCAGTTTGTTTGAATATTTCTACAGATTGATAAGTAATTCCAAGAGAAATTTGATGAATAATTTTTAAAATTATTATTAGGTTGGTAGTGTTTTGTTGGAATAAAGGAACAAAACATTGAATCATAGAATTAACAAGATTTTGCTCAATTTTTACTTCTTTGTCATAAAGGATTTGATAAATAAAATCAATACCTGTAGAATCATTATTAAGAATCATATTGATTCCTTTTCTTATAAACTACTCAATATAAGTGTATTAATTGTGTTTTAGTTAAATAATTAAGAAAAAATTACAAACATATTTATCATTAATACTTAATTCTTTCAATTCATTTTCATTTCTTAATTTTTGAAGTAGTTTTTGTCTTCTTTGATTTCTGAGTGAGTTTTGTATAGCTAATCTTTGTCCATTTTCATATTTAGTAATTCTAAATGACATTGTTTCTTTTGATAATAAATTTCAAGTTCAGATCTGATCATAAGAACATTCAAAACATTCCATCAAAAGAATATTTAGAATTCTTTATATTATATTGAAGTAATTAAAAAGTAAATAAACAAAGAAAAGAATAAGTAAAGATATAAAAATGATAAAAAAAAAAAAGAAAAGGAAAAGAAAAATTGTAGAATGAATGATTTTAAATTCAATTAGTAGTAATAGCTCCTAAATTGTAATAGATATGAACATCAACTCCCTCTCTGTATACTTCAAATCCAAATCCTTTATTTAAAAAGGAATATTCAATAGCTATTGGTTGTCCAAATGAATTTAACATCGATTGGTGTGTAGAAATTTCATGACCAGGAACACTTTCAACAAGTTTAGAAATAATTTCAGCAGTTGGTTGAGGAATAATAACACCAAGTTTAACAAATCCATCAGTAGAAGTAATAATAGATAAAGTAATTTCTGAAACTGAATTTCCTAAATTACAAATAATTTCTTCTAATGTATTAGAAATAGGTGGAAATCCAAATGTTGAACATGCTTCTTTAATTACAGTTAATTTAACTTGATTTGGTCCAACTACTTTAAATTTAAAATCTGTTTGTCTAGGAGGTGTAGCACCCATATCTCTTCCAACAGAAATAATAGAATTCATTCCATGTTGTTCAGCCCATTGAACTAATACATCTAAAGCACTATTTCCATTACCTTTATCACCTGCATTTTTACCAATAGATAATTCTGTATCAACTGGGAAAAACCATCCACCATCCATTCCTCCTTGTTGACTCATATCAATCCATGAACCAATAAAAAATGGATTAATTTCTGCACCTAAATCATTTAATCTATCAATCTCAACTTCTGGTGCTCCTACATTCCAAAAGAAATCTACCATTTTTTGAATTAATGCACCTTGTGGTCCATCAACTCTCCAACTTAATTTATTTGTATCAGCAGAAACACATAATGTTAATTTAGCAATTTCTCCTGCTTCCATATCAGTATTAGTTGGTAATGAATCTTTCCAAATACCAAGAAAATCAAGAACTCCTTCTGGATTATTTGACATTAACCATTTAAACATTTCTTTTGCTATATCAATTGATTGTATTCCAATTTTTTTTGTTATATTTCCTGGAATATTTAATGCCCAATTTGATGATGAATTATTTGTTGTTTGAGAAGAAGTAGATTGTTGTTGAGGTACTGGTGGAATATATGGTTGTTGTATTGGAGAAATATTTGATTGTTGAGTAGATATTGTTGGTTGATTAACTGGTGGAATATATGATTGTGTCATAGGTGGTGGTACCATAGGTTCTGAAACAGATGAAACATTAGGAGGTGGTACATATGTAGTTTGTGATGTAATAGGATTTGAAGTATTATTTTTTTTATCTCCTGAAAGAACTTGATTAATTGCTTTAAGAAATCCTTTTAAATCTGTTTCTGATTCAACAAAAATTAAGAATTCACGTTCACCTTTAACTCCTCTAGAATTAATTGAAAAAGAAAATTTTTTCTTTTGTCCTGGTTGAGTTAAATCTTTTACTTCAGTTCCTGGTGTTAAATCAATCCATCCTTTTGCTTCAGTGTCATTCTTTCCAGCAAAATACCACATTTTTCTATCTTTAATTACAAACCATCTTCTTTTCCATGATTTCCATGATCCTCCTTGTTTAGTTGCCCATCCCTCAAAATTACTTGGTTGTAATGATGCTACTGATACATTAATTTTATGTGACATTTATTGAATGGATTTTTTGTTCATTCCAGTTCATTCAGATCTCCTTTTTCTTTCTTTCTTTAAAAAAAAAAATAAACCCTTTAATTTTAAGTTCTCATCTTCCTTCTATTTTTTACTTATTTTTCCTGTCTTTTCCCACTTTTTAACTGCTTCTTTAAAAATTAATAGTTCTTATTAAATCTATTTTCAGAATTGACATGTATGGCTTATTCATAACTTATTAAAATAGTTAATTAAAAATTTTTATATTTCTCTTTTAAAATGAATTTCTTATTTATTTCTTTTTTGTTATAACCAAACTTTGAAAAATAATAATTAATCTTAAAAATCAAACAATTAGAATCATTTTATTCATCTTCTTTGCTCTTTGATAATATTTCAGATCTTTCTTCTTCTTCATTTTCTAATTCTTCATCATCACAAATAAATCCATCATATTCATAATTATCATCACCTTCATCTTCTGATATAATATTATCATCATTAATATCTTCTCCATCAGTTTCATCATGAAGATAATCATTTGAATTTTCAATGTCATCAATACTTTGATCCATTTCTCTATTATATTGTATTTCTCTTTCCATATCACTTCCTAAATCATCACTGTTAATATAACCATTATCAAAAATATTATTATTTTCATATTCTTCTTCAAAAGCAGAAGATGACATTTCATCATTACTTGAAAGTTCATCATCACTTGATTCTAAATTATCATAATAATTTCTTTTATTTTGTGCGTATTCAAATAATAATACATTTGCACGTTCTTTTTTAACAATTACACCAACTTGCTTTGATTTAGTAGATACATCTGGTATTCCACTAATATATCCATCTCCCATAACTTTGGAATATTCAAAACATGAATCAACAACATCAGTTCGACTAATCATTTTACAATCCATAGTAAATGCAGCAAAAGTTGTATTAAAAACTAATGAATGACCTTGATGTTCTTCATTTTCATCATATTTAAAACTAACAAAAATTTCATCATCAATAACTCTTGAATAACATCCACTTAATAAATCTGTTGTTTTCTTTAATTTTAACATTCTAAGATCCCATAATTCTGAATCAATTAAAATATCAAGACAATCAGAAGTAAACATACCTCCATTATAACTTGTTAAAAAATCAAATGTATAAATAGGATTTTTTTGTCTTATATCAAATATACGTCTTGAACTAAATAATAATGAATCACATGGTGAAAATACTGGTGGAGATGTAATTGGAATATCAGGAATAATAAATGTTTCAATAAATTCTGATGTTATTGAATCAATTAAATCAAGTTTTTTTTCTGTTCTACTTGCTCCACAAATTATATCTCCATTATTAGATATAGTAAAAGCACCATAACCTTCAATTCGATTAATAGGATTAGTTGTAATATCTTTTTGTTGAAGATCAGTTAATAAAAAAGTCATTAAACTTCCATTTTCATTAAGTGCATAAACTCTTTTTTTATTAACTATTAATTGATCAATTGAATGAATACCATCTCCATTATAAGCAAACCAATCATAATATGTTTTATCATTTTCAAACATTTTTAATGCTCCTGAATTTGTTCCAACTATTAATCCATCATCAATAATTGCTAAACTACTTACTTGTGAATCAATTTCAGGAGAATCAATAATAAATCTTTTAATTGAATTAGAACTATATGCTAAAGTCATATTATATTGATTTGTATACATTATATTATTTCCATAACACATTTTATTCATTAATCTTTGTGCAAGATTTAATGAAATTTCATAATTTTTAAAATAATTATTATCACAATAATGTTTTTGAGTAATTTTTTGTTCAGGAATAATAGTAGAACATTTTTTACATTGAAGATGTTGATGTGTAATATAATCTTTTACAACTTCATCAAATGTTACAGTATTAATAGATTCTTGATTTATTAAATTTAATTTTGCTTCTTGTTTTAATGTTTCTGCTGATTTTATCAATCCTTCTTTAATAAAATGATTATAAACTAATATTAATGCATCTTTTTTATCAAATTCAACAACCATTCTATCTAATAAATTAATATGTTTAATAAGATAATGTTCTTTTTCAATATTATTTCCATTTGTAATAAATTGAATCATCATTTGTGCAACATTAATTAATAATTTAATTCCATTATTACTTTCTAATGAAACATTATCACTCATTTTATATAATACTTTTCTACATAATTCATTAATTTTTAATGGTTTTAATATTGCCATAACTCCATCATCTTCTTTAGACATAATTAATAAAATTTGTATTGAAAAATATACTATATCAACATCTAATTTATCATTAAATTCACATTCTAATAAATTCATTAATCCAGTAATAAATCCATTTTTTTTTAAAATTTCAATAATTTGTTGATTTTTTTCTTTATTTGAAATACAATGAAAAATTGTTCTTGTAACACTTAATACAATTTCTCTTGAAATATTAATATCTTCAATAAATGTTTTTAACATTGCAGGTCCATTAAATTCTTTAGTATATTCAATATTTGAATCTTTTAATTCATCAATTTCTTCATCATTTTGTAAATCTTCTTCCATTATATTTTCATCTATATTATTTTGTTTTGGTTCATTCATAATAACTTGACTTGCTTCTGGAACTAAAGAAGCAAATTGAAGAATATCAAATAAAATTTCAATCATTCCATTACAATGTGCTTCATAATAACCACAATTAATATTAATTCCATTAATTAATCTACAAAATAACTTTATTAAACCACTTTTAGCAAGTGCTTGAATAACTGATATATGTTTAAATAATTCAATATTTCCATTTGTTTGATGTATTAATTTAGAATATAAATCTCTAATTCCTGTTGAAGAAACATAAACACTTTGATATGGTTGATTTGGATAACCAAGAATAATAAAAAAATGTTTGATTATTGGTGCATGAATAATATCTCTTACAAAACTAAAACATGGAATAATTATATCTTTATCTTCAGATTTTGATGATGCATAAATAATAACTTGTTTTAATATATTAGTATCTACAATAATATCAAAATTATCTGGAATAGAAAGAAGAAGTTTAAGTACACCTAATGTTGCTTTTTGTCTTAAAATTAATAATGAAGTTAATGAATCAACACAATTATTAATAAATTGTTTAATTGATTTTGCTCTATAATCATGTAATAATGAAATAATTTGATGTTCATAAATAATACCTGTAAACATATTTAAAATTCCATTTAATCTTTGTTCATTTATTATATTTATTTCTGATGGAAATCCTTGAATTAATTCTTTACAATAATCTTGTGCCATTGACATAATATTTCCTATAAAATACATTGCTTCACTATATAAATAATCATTATAAAGAATAAAACTCATTTGAATTCTTTGTTGTAATATATATTCTTCATTCATTAATTCTTCATTTTTTTCCCATTTAATATCATCTCTTGTTACAATAATGCCTGATATAATATTATTGATTTTACTTTTTATATTATTATTAAATTCAATAAATGGTGTTCCAACAGAATTAATAACATCATTTGGAAATCTTTTCATTGAACAATAACATCCTTTTAATTCTAATAAGTCCCATAATTCATTTGATATTTCTGAACATTTTACATCAGTACTATTATCAAATAAATTAATTTCTTTATCTTCAAATGTTCCTTTTTGTGCTAATGCATCAATATTATTACTAAAATTTCCTTGATTATCAATATTAAATCCATTAGTATTAATAAAAGTAAGTAAAACTCTTTCTTTAAATTCAGTACAATTATCTAACATATCATCTCTTATAACAATTATTCCAAATATTATCATAGCATAACAAAATGCCTTTTTCTCAAATAAATCAGCTTTTTGACAAATCCAATTAATTAATTCTGTTTTCACATCAGCACTTTGTAATGCTTTATTTAATAAACTTCCACAAAGCATTCTAAGTCCATATACTGAATTTTCATTAAATTCTTGTGTAGTCCACATTTTCATAAAATCAATACATTTACTAAAAACTTCTGGATCAATATCACTTAATATAATAGAATTAAATTCTTCTTGGGTTTCTATCATTGTTCCTCTTTCAAAACATGATGATAAATGATCACATGCATTTCTCCATTCCTCAATTCCTTTTTGACATTCAATCCGTTCCAACATAAAATTATTTAATTTTTCAAGTTCATTTTCTATATCAATACTATTACTATCAATTGTTTCTTCTATTGATTCACTAACTTCTTGTCCTGAGTCATAAGAGTAATCAATACCATGCATCTTGTATTTATTATTCTTTAATTTAATTTTTTTTTTTTGTGTCTTTCAAAATTTATTTTCTGTTTTTTTTTTTTTTCTTCAAATAAAAAAAAAAATAATAAAATAATATTAAATTTAAATTACTTTTACTTCCTCAAATGGAAAACAATCATATTAATATGATCTTCCAAAACATCCATATGTAGTTGCCTTCTTTCCACATTGGAAACAAACTGCTCCTTCTGGAAGTGAATCTTGTTTCAATGGAATACAAAGTACTTTTGCAGATCCTGTTAAAATAGCTTGTTCTTTATCAGATTGACTTTTAGCTCTTTCAATTGATTCAGTAGCTGATCTAGTTTTAATAGATTTTTCACATTCTTCTCCTTCACACCAAGGTGCTAAACATGAACATCTCTTATCAAGACTATCCATAAATTCATTCCAAGTAGAAATTTTAATTAAATGAGCATCTCTTGCTTTAAGTGCTTTTTCATACATATCATGATGCATTTCATCAATAGTCTTTTTAATGTTTTGAATTAAATCTTCCCAAGTTGATTCACTTTTAGTACCATTATCTCTTCTAACAATAACAACTTTCTTTCCTTCATAATCTCTTGGACCTAATTCAATTCTTATTGGAATACCTCTCATTTCATATTCTGAGAATTTCCATCCTGGTTTATGCATTTCATTAGTATCAGCAAATGCTCTAATTCCATTATCAAGTAATATTTGTGTTAATTCTTCAGCTTTAGCATCCATTTCATCATTAGGAGATCCTTTATGATGAAGAGTAATAATAACAACTTGCTTTTGTGCAGCACGTGGTGGAACAATAATACCTTTATTATCTCCATGTGTCATAATAGTAACACCAATAGAACGAGTAGATAATCCCCATGAATTTTGCCAAACAAGTTGTTTTTTATTATCTTCATCTTCAAATTCAATTTGGAATAATTTAGAAAATGTTTGTCCAAGATGATGAGAAGTTGCTGCTTGTACTGATCTTCCATTAGTTGGAATAATACATTCAACAGTTAATGAATAATAAGCACCTGGGAATGTTTCTCCTTTAGATTTTTTTCCTCTAATAACAGGAACAGCAAGAAGATCTTCATAAACAGATGCATATAATTCTAAAATTTGATGACATTCTTTTTCTGCTTCAATTTGTGTAGCAAAAGCAGTATGACCTTCTTGCCATAAAAATTCTCTTGTTCTAATAAATGGATATGGATGTGAAAATTCCCATCTAACAACATTACACCATTGATTAACTTTAATTGGTAAATCTCTATGTCCAGAAATCCAATTTTTAAATGCTGGATAAATAATTGTTTCTGATGTTGGTCTTAATGCAATTGGTTCTTGAAGATCAGATTGTCCTGATTTAGTAACCCATGCAACTTCTGGTGTAAATCCATTTAATTCATCTTCTTCTTTTTTAAGAGTAGCTTGTGAAACAAAACATGGGAAATATGCATTTTCAACTCCCATTTTCTTAATTCTAGTATCCATAAAATGTTGAATATTTTCCCAAATTCCATAAGCAGATGGTTTTAAAATATAACATCCTGAGATGTCATAATATTCAATTAATCCTGATTGAACAACAATTTGGGAATACCATTCTGGAAAATTTCCTTCTTTATCAAGTCTTTTTCTTGTATCAATTTTAGTTCCTTCTTTATCTACTTTTGGTGCTTTTTGTTTTGGTTTTCTTTCTTTCTTTTGTTGTTGTTGAATAACTTTAACTTCTTTAATCTCACTAGACATTTTTTTTATGATTCATTATAGATTTAAAGGGTTTGAATATAAGGGTTTAGTTCATTTTCAATACAAAAATCTTTTTTTCTTTTTATTTTCAATACTTGTTTATAATCAAACAACAATTATTATTCATTGTTAGTAGTAATACAATGGTTATATTTTATACTAAATGAATTTGAAATTTAGAATTACTTTTTGTATAAATTATTTTCAAGTATTCTTATAAAATATTCTTTCATAAAATAAATTTTTGAATATTCATTATTAAACAAACTATTTCTAGAGAATAAATTAAAGTTAAAATTTAATTAAATATAATTAAATTGGTTATAATTTAATATATTTGTTTAAGAGTAAGAGTAAGTTAATCAAAATTTTATGTATAATTTTTTTAATAAGAAAATAAAAGAAAAGAAGGTTATAAAGTTTCTTAAAGAGTTGTTTTTAACATTATTATAATGTAAAATAATAAAAGTTAAAGAGAATATTATTAATTATTTTATTGAAATTGAAATAGATAAAAATAATTTTTTTTATTTAAAAGAATTTCATTTTATATTATAATTTTAAAGATATATAGATAAATGGATAATTAATTAGAAATAGATAAAATTAATCAAATAAAAAATTAAGAAAAGAAAATTAAAGTTATTAAATTGAAATAAAATTAACAATAAGAATTTTTTTTTTTTTTAGTTTTAAATTAAAATTAATGATTTTAAATTAATAAAAGGAATAAAAAAGAAATAATTTATAAAGATAGTTTTAATAATCAATAAAAATAAATTAAAGGAATTATTAATATAATAATATTTTTAATTATATTAAAAGAATAATATTTAGATTTAAAGATAGTATTAAATTCAATTTTTAGAAAGTATTATTAGAAGAAGTATATGATATTGAAGAAATATCATCAAATTCAATATTATTTTCATTAATCCATGATTGTATTTCATCATTAATAGACAATAACTTTTGATTAATAAATGAAAGTTTTTTTAAAGATTTATTCTTCTTTTTTTCATTAATTACTTTTTTTTGTTCTATTTCAGCATTTTGTTTTGCTATTTGGTAAGCTTGAGTTAAATCAATTATATCTCTTTTTTTCTTTTCAAGATTTTTATCCATTTCTTCTAATTCTTTTAATTCTGTATGTATTTTATTATGAATAATTTCATAAAGTTGATTAAGGTCATCTGATGTTTCTAAATGAGTTTCATTATTCATTATTAATTTTAAATTTTTAGTTTATTTAAAGAACTAAGAAAAAGATATGAAAAAATGATTTAATTTTATGAATTATTTCATTTATAATAATGAAATAAAAGGAGATTGAGGTTCTAATTGATATAAATCTTGTTTTTGTTCTTTAGATAAATGAATTAAACATTCACCAATTTTTTTTCTATTATGGTAAACAATACATTTTTCAATATATTGATTAGTAATAATAAAAGTTAAAGGAAGAATAAATCTTCCAATTTCATGTTCTTTTTCTGTTATAGTACAAGTAATCCAGTATCTTTTTAAGACATCTAAATTAAAATGATTTAAAATTAATACTGTTTGTATAAAATTAGTTTCATAACGTTTTGGTAATATAGATAATGTAGTAACAACAGAAGTAAGAACTTTTGAATTAAAAGTTAATAATAAAGGTTTATCTATTTTAGATAATAATTTTAAATGAATATTAATTATATTAACTTTTAGAGATAAAGAATCAATAAAAGATGGTGTTGGAAAATCTTTAAAAGAAAAAGTTGAAGTAATACAATTTTGAAAAGTTTTATCTTTTAAATCAATTTCATTTCCTTCATTTAATAAAGAAGATTCTATTTGTAATAAATTTTTACTTGTAGAATCAATACAATCCCAAATACTTCTTTGAAAAATAATACCATTTGATGCAAATGCTTTAGTACGTCTTATAGCTGTATCAAAAGAAGGTATTTTATTAAATGGAGGTTGTTCAAAAGTAGTAAAGAAAATTTCTTGAATATCAGTATTAAGATCTATTTGTGATTTAATAAACATTGATTCATCTTCTTGAATATTTTGTAAAGGATGAAGAACTAAAAATGCTAAAGTAGTTTCATTTATATTAAATAAAATTGCACTTCCCCAACATTTTAATTTTGACCATTTTTGTGGTTTAGATTTTTCAAAATAAACATTACTAACTTCAACATTATGTAATTTTTTATATTTTTCTTTTTTTAATAATATACATTGAGCAATTATATCTGTTGTATGAACAGCAACTAATACATAAGGAGATTTTATTGCATTAAGTAATAAAAAAATATTTTTAAATAAATCAAATGGAGGTTGATAATCACCAATAAACATTGAAGAATCATAATTACATTTATTTAATTGAATAATAATAATATCTTTATCATTTTCTTTCATAATTTCATTTAATAATGCACCATCAGGTGGAATTAATATTTTTTCCATATTCCAAGTAATAAAACGAATATTAATTTCTTTTGATAAAGAAGATAATAAATGTGATGATGAATTATTTTTAATATTAAAAAGATTTAATGTAGATGGTGATTTAATTAATCTTAATTTATTTAATTGAAATGCAAGTTGATATGATAATGATATTTCAGAAATAAATAACATTTTTGGTAAACTTGTTATTTTAGTATATAATAATAATATTCTTGGATCATGTGTAATATCACATGCAATAATATCATCTAATAAAATAGAAATACAGAGTCCATTTTCAATAAAATATTCAATATAATGTGTTTTTGTAATATGAATATGAATTTTTATTTGATTTGATTTTTTCATTGAAATATCTGTTTTTAATACATTATTAATACATAAAATTACATTATTACAAGATTCTTGTTGTTTTGAAAAAAATATTTTTCCTAATATTAAATTTAATATTTCTTGTGGTTTTTGATATTGTCCTGTTGTCATAGAAATAAATGATCTTTTAACTGATGTTTTTCCATCAGATAAAACACCACTAAATCCTCTTTTACCATTTCTAGTATAATCTGTTTTCATTGCTTTTGTTCCTGTATATCTAAAACTCATTTGATTAGCATGATCTGCCCAAATATTCATATAATCTGTATTCATTGAAATTATTAATTGTGGATTTTGAATATTAAATTCTTTTAATTGTAATTTAAGAATCATTTTACCAATACATGATTGAATTACATTTGTTCTATCTAAACAATCAATACAATTTGTTCTTACTACACCAGTTTGTTGATTTAAAATTTTTCCTTTATTATTAATTGTAAAAAAATTAAATGTCATCATTCTTTTATTAATTGAATTAAGTAAATATTTTATATTTTCATATTTATTATTTATACATTCTTTATGAAAATCAAATGCAAAATAATCTACTTTTAATTTATTATTAAGTCCTAAATAAAATTCATACATATCATGTAATATTTTTTCTGGTCCATGATTATCTAATAAATTAATAACAATAATATCTCCATATATTTCTTTTAATTTTTTAAAATGATTTGTAATACACCAATCTTGATATATTGTTTGATAAAATTTCCCTTTAGGTCTAAAAGTATCTTCTTCATTTGTTTTCCAAATTAATGGAATAGTTCCTCTTATTTGAACAAAACTAGAAATCATTCCATCTTTTTCAATTATTTGTTCTGTTTCAACAAAATTAGAAACATTACCATTAATATCACCACCTCTTGAAGAAAATCTTAATCCAGTTCTTGAACAATCTCTTCTTGAAAATAAAATATAATTAATTCCATATTCAAATTTTGTTGAACGAATAAATCCATCTACAAAAATAATTTTCCATTCTTCAAATTCTTCAATCATTTTATGCATACTTTTATTCCAATAAAATCTATTATCTATTTTATTATTATTTTTCTTTATTTCTTGAAAATTTAATGTTATATTCATATCATAACTATAATATAATAAACATTCATCAAGCATTTTTTTAATATCTTGTATTAATTTATTGTCAATTTTATATAATTCATTTTTTATTGTTGGATTAATTAAAGGAAGAATTTTAATATCATTAACATTTTTTATTATTTGTCCATTAATTTCTATACATTTTATTCCTTTAATACCAATACAAATAATACAATTAGATAATTTAATAAATCCCATAAGTTCATCAAATTTATATTCTTGTAATAATTGTCCTTTAAGTAATTCTTGTTTAATTATTTTTTCTTCATATTTAAATGATAATTTTCTTCTTCCTTCTTTTTCTAGAAATATACCATCTGTTAAATAAGAAATAGTTATTGGTTTAGTCATTTCTTACTTAAAATATTTTTTATTTTTAAGTTAAATAAAACAAAACAAAAAATTAAAAATAAAAAAAAATTAAATATAAAAATTTAATTAATTTAAGATATTTTTTGTTTTTACTTGAACCATTTTTTTATAACTTTTAGGATTTGGTGTTGAAATAAATGGTATTGATTTTTGATATTGTTCTATTTTATTTATAAGTCTTTTATTAATAATACGTTCAAGTGTTCTTTTTGCATCATCTAAATTTCTATATCGTTTCATTGTTGTTCTTAATTTCTTAAAATATATTTTATCATTTTTTAAATCTTTTTCATTTATTTCAAATGATTTAAATGCTTTTTTTCTTTTATTAAGATCATTAACTGTTTGTTTATCATATTTATTTATCTTTTTACCTTCACAACATAAAATAATAAATATTAATATATAAAAAAGACTTTTCATATTCATAAATAATAATATATTTATTTTTAAGTTTATTAAATAATTTAAATAAAAAATAAAATAAAAAATAAAAAACACAAATATCTTCAATCAAAATTTTGTTATAAAGTATTTGCTGATTTTTTTGCATCAGCAAATAATGAAATTGCCATGTCAACATCAACTTTTTGAATTACTATATTACCATTTGTTTTTGCTACTATAGATGTTGGTGTTAACATTTGAAGAGTAAATCTTAATGATGTTTGTGTTGCTAATTCAGCTAATGATAATAATGCTTGTTCAGATAATTCAACATTTTCAATTCCTGCACGAATATTAATAATTTTTAAGAGCTCTTGAAGAGTATATTGTTTTGTTACAATTACTAATAATCTATCTAATAAATCTAATGGTATTCCATGAGGTGCAAAATCTTCTGTTCCTCTTACTTGTACTAATCCTCTATTTGTAGCAAATACAACAATAGGTGCTAATGTTGATTCTAATGCTCTATTTAAGAATGCAAAACATT
Organism: Entamoeba dispar SAW760; assembly: GCF_000209125.1. Classification (NCBI taxonomy): domain Eukaryota; phylum Evosea; order Mastigamoebida; family Endamoebidae; genus Entamoeba; species Entamoeba dispar. The sequence continues at coordinate 19,433 of NW_001855488.1, forward strand.
CTGCATCTAACATATGAATTTCATCAATAAATAATACTCCAGGAATTAATTCAGCAATTCCTTGATTAATATATTTATTAACCATTTTATTAACTTCTCTTCTTAATTTATCTGTCATTTCAATTTTTTTACCTCCAAAAGAATCAATTCCATTTGGTGATTTAATATTAGCTGCATCTAATTCATATAATGAAACATATGTAATTACTTCTCTTTTTTGATGTACATCACCACTAGGAAGTGAAATAAATTTATCATTTTCAAGATCATGTTCTAAAGCATAATTATCACATTTTCCCATTCTTTTAACATCACCAGATTTTGATTCAATACTAATAACATCTCCTAATGTAACTTTTTCAATTTGTAATTTATCATATATTCCTGGATCTAATCTTAATTGTTTTGTTTCTTTATTTGTTTTTAATGAAACAATTACTCCACATACTGTTTTTCCATATCCTCCAACAGCATTTGGTTGAAATTCTGGATTAATTTCTTTAACTTCTCCAATATATACATCTTTTATTTCTGTAATTTTTATTCCAATTGCTCTTCTAAAATTTTCCATTAATACTTCTGTTTTTTTAATTTCTGATGAAAATACTTCTGACCCTACCATTGCTCTAAATGGAACATGTTCTCCTAATTCTTTTGCTAATGCTTGTGCTAATGCTGTTTTACCAGTTCCTGGTGCACCTGCAAGTAAAATACCTCTTCCAGCCATTCGTTTTGCTTTTACCATTTCAACAATTAATCCAAGTGCTTCTCGTGCATTTTCTTGTCCAACAAGTCCACATTTATTATTTATTACATTTCCATTAGCATCTAATCCAAGTCCATTAATATGTGAATGAGAAGAAGTACGTTCTTTTGGTTGTTCATTGTGGAGTTCTACAATTTCCATAATAATTAATGATTTTCAGGTTTTTTTTTTTTTATATATTTTTCAATTTTTTCAATTTTAAATATTATTATTATTTTTTTTTTTTAATATTTTTTTTATTTTATTAAATAAATAATTAACTGTTTAATTAATTTTAATGGACACTAATTCATCTAACCACATTAAAGATATTATTCTCTTAATATTACAAACATATATTGATTTAATAAAAGAAATTAATGAAACTAAAGTTTTGATTTTATTTTTTATTTGATATATTAAAAAAAAAAAAATAAAATATATATATTAAATTGTAATAGCCTGATAATAAAACAATAAAAGAATTACAAAAATCATTAAATGAAAATAATACAGAATTTTCTAAATGGTTTGAAGGAATTACACATCTTATTGAAAAAGAATATCCATATTTTTCAACTAAAATGAATTTTGAGAATTTTTTCTTTAAGTTTGATAATATTTATATTAAATTAATAAAAGAAATATTTAAATTTTAGAACTAAAGTGTATCAAATACTTTTATCAAAAGAATTTAGAGATTTAAGTAATTTAAAAGAAAATGAATTAATTAATTATCAAATTTATATTCATAGAGCAATTGTTACACATACTACAATGTATTATACATTAAATTATATTTTTTGTAGAAGTATGCTTTCTATATTATTTAATATTATTAAAGCATTTTTATCAAAAGCATTTTATGGAATTGGAAATCCAATAGAAGAACTTAATAAAATGCAAGAAAAATATAAATCAAGTATATTTATTCTTTTTCAAAATAAATTAATTAATGAATGGTTTATTAAAACACAAGAAGAACTTAATAAATTTAATTATCATCCAATAATATTAATTAAAACATTAAATACAACAAAATCATCTCCAATTATTGAATTTTTAATAACAACATATCGTCAAATAGTATCATTTTTTGATTTAATTTTATTTCTTTTTGGACAACACCAACATTTTACATCTGAATTTAAATTTAATACACCATTAACACCAATAATTGAAATGCTTAAAACAAGTTATCAACAAACAGAAAATGAATCATTTAAAGCATTTGTAGAATTTATTATTAGAATAGTAAATGATCATTGTGTTCCATTAAATAGAAAACCAAATGGATTTGCAAAAGATTTTTTAGGATTATGTGAACAAATTCATTTTTTTCTTCCATTTCATTTTATTAATATTGAAGATAATTTTGTAGATACTAAATTTCAACAAAGTCAATTAAAATGGTATTTTTCTATATTTACTAAAATACTTGAAAAATTAAAAGAAAATATTATAAATGGAAATAAATTAAAAATATCAACATTAATTTGTGAACTTGAAGAAGGAGTTATTATTATTAATAATTTATCACAAGATGAAATGGATGTATTACTTTGGGCACAAAATAGAATAAAAAATCATTTTAATACAATTGAAAAATGTATTGATAATAATAATTTTTCTATGATAACTATTACATTAAAACGATTAATTCAAATTAATTCAGTTATAAAACAATATTGTATGCTTCTTTTACCAAAAGATTTTGATAATTATGAAATTGAAAAATTAGAAAAAGACTTATTAGATGGATTAAAAAGATTACTTGAGAAAATAATTACTAAAGAACAATTTATTAATTTAACAGATAAATTTCAAAATCAAATTCAAAAATTAATTTCAACAGCTATTTGGAAAGGAAGAGATGAAGAAATTGTTAATTGTGTTATTACAATTCATTTAATTTATCAAAAATTTGATTCATTTACAAAATTACAAAAACAACAAGCAATTTCTACATTAAAAGAAACTATTAAAAGATTTATTAATTGTTGTAGAGAAAGAAAACCAATAGATAGAACATTAAATAATTTACTTGATAAATTAGAAATATTTTCAATTGAATATGAAAGTATGGAAAAATTTCAAAATATTCTTCAACAAATTCTTTATATTTGTGAAACAATTTTAACAGAAATTATTGATTGTTTTGAATATATTAGTGAAATATCAATAGAATATTCACATAATTTACTTGATATAATGTGTAATATGTTTCAAAAACATATTTTTTATAAAGGATTTTCATTAACAACATTTTTAAAAGAATGTATAGGATATACAATATCAATACTTACTAATTCAATACCAATTACAAGTATTACTGAAGAATTACCACAATATTGTAGTTATATTATTTTAGAAGCAACTTGTATTGATACAACAAATATTAATCATCAAAAACCAAATAGTATGAATGAATGTTTAAATGCAGCATGTAAACTTGAAAATGATTTATTTAAATTAACATCTACAATTTTAACTTCATATAAATATTCGTTTAAATATTTTTCACTTCAACAAAGAATAAATTTTATTATACTTACATTATGTAATACAGTTAGTTCATTTTGTGTTAATTTTTTTTCTCAAAATATTCAAACTCAAGAAACACATTTTAATCTTCTTAAAGAAGAATCTAATAAAATATCAATAATTGTAGAATATTTATTATCAGATTCTAATTCAAATGTTCATCCTTCTATATTATCAATTTCACAAATGTTTGATAAATTTTCAGATATGGTATTACCTCTTATTCAATTATTAAAACAAACAAATGGAAAACTTGATAATAATTTAAAAGAAACTTATACACAAGAATTATTAAGATGGAATAGATTAATAGTTACAGTTTGTTTAAATAATTGTTCAATAGAACGTTTAGTTGAAGATTTTGCAATACTTTCTAATGAATTAAAAAATTATATTTCAGGAATAGATTTAACAAAACATTATTATGCAATTAGTGGAATGTTTTCATTTTTTAGAGAATATATTTGTCTTGTTGATAAATTTTCATTAAATTTATTATATCCTTCTATTTCATGTAAAGCAAATATAATGCTTAGTTTATATTCTTATTCAAAACAATTTGAGAGAACATTTCAAACAATTGATTTAAGTACAATTGATGAAAATACATTTTTTTATTTAAAACAATCATATAATAAACTTCTTATTTATTTAATTTATTTAGTAAAACCATATGTAAATTGGAGTAGAGTATATCTTGAAATAAATGAATTAATTGATGGATATGAAATAAAAAATTCATCAGTACAAATAAAAATTAAATCATTTTTTATAAGATCATTAAGTCTTGTTAATTGTTTTTTACAAACAAGAGAAACAGTTGATTGTTTTGAAATTGCATTTAAAGGATATTGTAATGATGTATTATTAACTTATAATAATCTTCATATTCCAATTGAAATATTACAAACACTTAAAGAAATGTTTATTAAAAGAATTATTGAAAAAGATTATATTGAAGATATTATTATTGATATAGTTTATTCATTTAAATTATTTAATACTATTAGATATAATTTAGATTCTTCTTCTACAAGAATAGAATTTCAACTTATTAATTATCATATTAAAAAAACTATTGATAATGCTCTAAATATAATAAGATTAATTTCACCAATAACTTTTCTTAAAAATAAAAATATTATTAAAATTCTTCATCTTATTGGTACATTAAATGAAGATTATTCTTCAATTACATTAATTCAAGATATAAAAATTATTCAACAAAGAATTACAATAATTCTTTCTTCATTTACTTCTAGTATTCAAAAATTAATCAATTTTGAAAGTTATTATTCAAATAAAATGTTATTCTTTTATAAACAAATTATTATTTTCTATTATTTTGTTAATTATCAAACAAATGATAAAAATCAAATATTATTAAATCAACAATCATGTGAAAAAATTATGTTTGAAGCAAGAAAAATATTTTCTCAAATTTTAAAAATTAATAATATATTTTTTTATTTTACAGATGATACTATTTGTTTATCAAAAAAAGGAAATACATTATTATCAAAATATATTACTAATTTATTAGAATCATGTAATGATTTACTTATTAAATTTCAAACATTTTCTTATGATAATCTTAATACTTCAAGTAATAAAATAATTATTCAACAAACTAAAATTATTCTTGAAAGAATTAATGATATTTTAAGTTATAAATCTAATTCTTTAAATAAAAAAATTATTGATATTTGTGAAAATGTTGTAGATGGATTTGTATTTTTTGATCAAATTAAAAATATTAATAATTCTCTTCTTCCTTCACTTAATTTATATGAAAATTATTTTTCTAAAATAAGTGATATTGTTAAAGCAGCTATTTTAGCAGAAATTGAAACAAGAAGAGAATTAAATGAATATCCACAATTAACAAATTTAATGCAATGGAAATTTGATTTATATCATTCTAGTATTATTAATTTTATTTTACCTTTTCGTCAAATGTGTTATGAAGTTATTGAAAAAAAAGATTTAATATCTTCTAATAATGTAATTCAACAAATTAAAAAAATAATTCATGATACAGGAATTGAAGATAGAGTATTTTGTAATAAAACTATAAGAGAATTTTTACTTCAAAAAGATTTAATTGATCAAAATAGATTAAAAAGAATTAAACATTTAAGAATTCTTTATGATATGACATTAAATCAATTTACAAAAGAAAATTGTCAAATTTTTTTTAACAAAATAAAAGAATTTAATTTAGAAGATGAAATTCCATATATTGAAATGAATGAAATAAAATTTAATGAAGAATTAATGAATGGAATGAAACAACATCTTCTTAATAAAATTCAACTTTTTATTCCATCTGTTAAAGTTTTTTCAGAAGAATGTATTAAATTTTATAAATCATGTAATGTTTTATTACAAACAATTTGTATGTTTAAAAATTCAAATAATCAAATAGAAAAAATTAGAGAAACACTTAAAAAATATTGGAATAAATTAAAATTATTATTAATTAGTATACAATTATTTGATTATATGAGTCCTTCTATAGGAATAATATTATCTCAACAATATAAAATTACTGAAAAACATATTATTAAAATGATTAATTTTGGAAATAAAACAAAAGATATTGATTATTGTTTAGATGAACAACTTCCTTTAATTTATAATGATTTAGTAATTATTGCAGGAATTTCATTTCTTCAAAATAATCAAACAACAGAAATTATTAAACTTTTAAATAAAGCAATTGATAAAAAAAATCAAGATAAACATATTGAAATATCTATATGTTCATTTATATTAAAAGTAGCACAAAGTATTGTTTTAAATTCTGAAGATCAATTTTTTGCAATAGAACAAGTAATAAATAATAGATTTGATAAAAATGTAACTATTATTCAAAAAGCATATTCACAAATATTTATTATGAAAAAAATTTGTCATAGTCAAAATAATACAGAAATAAATAATATTCCAATTAAATTAACATCAATTATAAAAAATATTAAAGAAACTCAAACAATAGAAGAAATGATTATGATTAATGATAAAATGTTAATAGAAGAAAAAAAATATTTTGATATTTTTCATTTTAAACCTATAGGATTTATTGGTCAAATTGAAATATTTAGAATTGCACAAGAAAAAACAAATAAATTTAAAATTAATCTTCATCAAATGAAACAAAATAAAAATAAAAATTGGAAAGAATTTGGATTAAAAGAATTTAAAAATATTCATGAATCAATATTTGAAGAATTTTATTATCAACTTTTTCAATTTCTTGTTCTTATTGCTTCTATTATTCAAACATTTATTAAAAGAAAATTAACTTGTGGACAACAATGTGCTATTATTAAAGAATTTGAATTAATTATTACAATTTCTAAAATTCTTCAAAAAATTTTAGAATCATTTAAAATAGAAAATACATCTAATAATATTATAACAGAATTAATTTTTTCAATTAATAATTATCTTAATAATTGGAATGAACCTAATAAAGTTATAAATAATATTATTAATACAATTAATTATTTTCAAATTTATGATAAACAAAAAATATTTCAAACAGCTCAAGAATGGTATAAAAATAAAGAATCTATTCTTCAAGAATTTGCTCCTATTGAAAGTTTTTTAAAAATTACTGAAGATCAAATTAATAGAGCAATAATTGAAGAACAATTATCTTCTTCTAATAGACAAAATTTTATGCTTGCTATTGATAGATTTTTAGGAAATTCAGGAGATGAACAACTTATGGAATTATTTGATAAACAAAGAGAATTATTAACTCATTTTGGTAAATTAACAAGAAAAAGTGCACCTTATTTTATTCAATGGATTGTAAATATTTTACAAACATATGGAACATTAAAACGTTTAGCTTTAACACAATTTAAATTATTAAATATTATGTATAAAAGAATTATTTATATTCAAGCATTAGGTCAAAGTAAATTATCTGATTATAAAGAAATAGAAAATTGTATTTATGATTATTTAAGAATAATGAGATATATGACATTATCAACAAGAAGTTCATCTTTAACACAAGATTCTGTTTCAAATACATCTTTTTTTATGAATGAATATTTTAAAGATGTTATAAAAATTGAATCAACAAATTTAAGTGGTAGATTAAGATGGATGATAGAATTATTTGCTTATTGGAATCAACTTCAATTTTCTCCATCTCCATGTTATGCAACTTATTCTCTTCATAATTATTTAGTATATCAAAAACAATTAAAAATAATTGATAAAGGAAATATTATTTTTTTATTAATGGCATATGCATCAGTAATGGATATTACAGAACAAGAACATTTTGATTTAATTAAATTATCTTCAGAAACAAATAAATTAAATGAAAAAATTGATGAAACAATAAGAGATATAGAATATACAACATATGATTGGATTGATTTTTATCATAGTATTATAAATTTTGAAAAAGGAAATGGATTAATTAATACTAAAATTAATAAACTTTTAGGAGAATGTATTGTTAGAGGTTATTATGAACAAGGAAATACTTTTATGGATGTTATAAATATAATACAAAAATTATATTATTTAAGTGAAAGAAATTTAAAATTATTTAATCAAATAAGTGAAGAAATTAATACAAAATATATTATTCAAATGGTATTAAATATTGCAGATGAAAGAGTTTTAATTTGTAGAAAAGGTGTTTTATTAATTCAACAAGAAGATGATAATTTTGATGATTTTTGTAATTCATGTAGTTCATATATTGGATTTAATGATTCTCCATCAAATTTTATAACAAGAGATATTATTAAATCATTTACTCAATCTATTCAAAATCATGATATTCATTCTATGATAGATTATACACATATTTTACTTCAATGTGTTATTGGTCCAATTTATCATTTAATGATTTCATATTATCAATTAAGAGCTGTTTTAGGTAAAATTTTATTACTTTCATTTAGAGATCAACATACAAAAACATTTTGGTTAGTTTTACAAAGAAGTGAAAGATATTTTGAAAGATTTATTGGTTGGATTCAATTAATAGGTGTTCTTCAAAATATTAATTATGATACAACATTTAATCAACCAATTCAACTTATTCGTTCACAAATTTCTAAAAGAAAATTAAGAGCTGATGATTTTAAACCTTTAAATAATAAATTTGTTGAAGTTCTTCATCCAATATTTTTAAAAATTGTATTTGCATTAGATGATTTATTAAATTATCAAACTAAAAATGAATTAATTCATGGAATGAAACAATTTCTTCCACTTATTTCAGAATCAAATCAATTTGTTAATTATTTATCAAAAAATAATCTTGGAAATATTTCTAATCCATTAATACCTTTTCATTCTTGTTTTGCATTAATACAATCATCTCCTGAAATTCTTGATAAAAATACATTATTTGGTGTTAAAAAATATTTAAAAAATCTTTCAGAATCTCTTTCTACAATTTTTAGATTATTTGATGTTCAAACTACACTTATTAATTATTTAGTAGATAAAACAATTAAATCATTAAATGAAGAAAATATAATTAAAAGTAAAAAATATTTTAATAATCTTCATCGTTATTTTAGATTATTTCCAAGAATGTATTTATTAGTTAATTCTTTCTATTCTATTTTTGATGATATTGTTTCAACTCATATTCATTTATCTGATTTATATGATTTATTATGTGAAATACCAATTGGAGATATAAATTCTTTAACTCCAAGTAAATATATTGGAAAAAATAGAGAAAGATCTTTTTCTGATCCATTACAACCATCAATTAATAAAAAAATAATTAAATCTATTACATCAAATGATCCTGAATTATCTCCTTTCTCATTTCAAAAAACAATTCAATTATTAATTAGATTTAAAAATTCATTTAATGCACTTTGTCAATCTCATTTAAGATTTGGAGGATATTTTGTTCAACTTATTCTTAATGTTATTACATTAATTAAAACAATTCCTAATACACAAATTCAAATTGATGAACTTTTAGAATTATTAGGAAATGCTTATTCTTTATGTTTACCAATAGTTTGGATTACACAATCAGCAAAATTATGTCTTGTTAAATATTATGGATTTAGTGGTGTACAATTAAAAGGAATACCAAATCAAGTTAGAGATTTTATTTATAATTTATTAAAAGATATTATTGATCCAGTTAATAAAGAAAAAATTAAAACTCTTAAAAATACTTCACTTATTGTATTAAGACAATTATTATTAGGACTTTCATTTAATATTAATATTGTTGGATATTTATATCATAAAATTATTAGTATTAAAAATTCTGTATCTGGAGATGCTCATATTTCTCTTCATCCAACTGCAGTAAGTTTAATTTTAGAAACAGTAGGAAATGAAATTAGTAGAGCAGTTTATGATATTCTTTCAGAAAATCAAAAAAGAAAAACAGAATTACCAGTAAGATATGTTAGAGAATTACAAAAAGTATTATTATCAATAGGTATTAATCAAATTCATAGAAGAATTACTGATGTTTCATCTTCTTTAATGATTGATGCTGTTCCATTAAAAGCAATACAAAATAATGTATCTATTTTAATATCAATTTTAATTCAAACTTCTCCAACTGAAGAAATGTTAAATATTATTCAAAAATATTATAGATATGCTTTTAAAGATATAAAAGGAAATCAATTAGTTAATGAAAAAAGAGGTGAAAAAGTAAGAAATTTAGTTCAATTAATTTATTCACAAGTTTCTCAAAATCCAATTGTTATGAATGATATTGGAAATGAAATGATTGGTATTTTATCTTTAACTATTTGTATATGTTTTTCATGGAGAGGATATAATGATATTATTGAAAGTAATATGGCAATTCAATTATCTTTAGCTAAAATCCAATTCTTATTAGAAGTTTTAAGTGATGTTGATTTTATTAAAAATAGTAAAAAAGAAGTTATTGATGTATTAAAACAAATTAATGATACAATGAATTCTTTAAATAAACATCCATTTATTAATAAAGATTTAATTATTATAACTAAAGAACTTATTCTTGTTATTTGTCCATTATTATCAAGTATTACAAAAAATCATATTGAATTAAGTAATAATGCTGATGATTTACTTTCTATTCTTCAAGAAATTGCTTCAAATTCTGATTTAAATTATTCTTTTATTTTATCATCACTTTTTACAACTAAACTTGTACTTCATTCAGCTTTATTTTTATCTGAATTTTTATCTGAACAAAATACTATTATTAAATTAGTAGAAGAACGTTTATCTGAATCTTTAATATTATCAATTGCATTAATTAATTTCTTACAAACTTTTCCTATAATTGATAATCATACAAGAAGATCTCAAAGAGTTATGAATATAATTAATAAAATAATAGAAAATAGTGTTATGTTATATAAACTTAAAAAATTAAGAGTAAAAAGAAATATTAATGATTTCCCTTCATCTTTTAATCCAATTAATCTTCCTAAATTTAAAACTAATTTTAAAGTATCAAATTCAATTCAAAAAATTGTTAATGCTATTCAAAAAGGAAATGTACATGAAATTTTTAGTGTAATTCATACTTTTATTCAATCAAATAATTATATTACTATGTCATATGAAGAATTAAATCTTCTTGAAAATGATCCAATAAAAATTGATAAATCTATTCGAAAAATTGAAACAATAACTTTATTAAATCGTATTATTTGTTGGATATTAATGATTTCTCATAATTTTACAACACCAGATGATATTCCTTTAATTTCTTTAGAGATTGAATCTTTTATGGATTCTACTGAAAACATTATTCATTCTAAATAATGTCTTAATGTTTTATTTTCATTTTTATTCTTTTTCTTATAAAAATATATTTTACTTTTTCTTATTTATTCTTTATTCTATTAATTAAAATATTAAAATTTTATGAATTTTTAATGAAATAAAGAGTTATGTTTATGTATTTTATTTAAATAATTTTAAAATATAATCTTAGAGAAATATATTCTTAATTAAAGTAAATATGAACGAAACTAATTCATTAAAAACTAAAAAAGTTAAAAAAAAACTTATTCAAAATAATTATAATTTAGGGATAAAAAAGGGTAAGATAATAATGATTTTGAAATTATCTAATTTAAGATAAAAAGACCTATAAAAGAGAATAGAATTATGTAAATCAGATCTGTATTGCAATGACTGAAACACCAAAGAAAGATGATGAAGTTCTCATTCAAGAAATCAATGTCAATTCAACCTCTCCTTCACCAGAAGGTATTCATGAAATCAATGATCTCTTTGAAGGACTTGAGAATGCTGATGCAGAAGAATTATCCCCTGAACATACTAACAACGAAGAAATTCCTACTGATCTTCATGAAAAACAACAACCAGTTGACAATTTAGATATAGAATGTAATGATGATAAAAGTGATAAATCATCAGATAGTTCTTCTGAAGAAAAAAAACCCAAAATGAAAATTGATAAAAAGGATAAAAAAGACAAAAAAGATAAAAAAGACAAAAAAGATAAAAAAGACAAAAAAGATAAAAAAGACAAAAAAGATAAGAAAGATAAGAAAAATAAAAAGGATAAAAAAAATAAAAAAGATAAGAAAGAAAAAAAAGAGAAGAAAAATAAAAAAGACAAAGAAGAAAAGAAACCAAGAAAGATTAATAAAAAAATCAATAAAGAAGAAATTATTAAGATGGTTAAAAGTGGAGAATATAAACTTGTTCCTATAGAACAATATGATAAATTAGTACGTAGTACTAAGAAATTACACAAAGCAATAATGAATATTATCTCTTTGGAAAAATGATAATTAAAAAAAAATAATGTTTATCAAGTTAAAATTAATTTAATTTGTTAATTATTTCTTTTTTTTTCAATGAACATTTCTAATATTTATTGAATAAATGATTTAAATGCTTGAGCATATGCTTCAGGTAAACAACTTGCCTTACCATTTGATAATTGACCATTTCTATTAATTGTAGCAATGTACATTCTTTGAACTCCTTCAAAAAATTCAATTGAGGAATAAATATATGTTATTCCATCAATAATACAACTACCATTATTTCCATGGAATCCTTTTGTCATTTCTCTTGCTTTAATTAATAAAGGATCTTCATTAACTTTATTGTGTTGAAGACGAATCATTTATATAACTTTATTATAGTTCTCATCATTTATATTTTTATTCTTCAATATTTACGTTATAAATAACAAATACTAATTAATTTTATTTTAAAAAGAAACAAAAAGAAACAATAATTTTATAATTTATTTATTCATGAACCAAATACAACCCAATAAACCTAAAATGAGAATTGTATTTGTTGGAACATTTGGTGTTGGAAAAACATCCTTAATACAACAATATTGTAATGAAGAATTTCAAGAAAATCCTGTTGCAATTGAAAAAATAAATAAAGAAGATAAAAGAAAAAAAAATGTATTTGATATTGAAATGGTTGATTCAATGGGAGTTGAAAAAGATGATCCAAATAATTATTTTTATTTTCAAAAATGTCATGGATGTGCTTTAGTTTTTGATAGAACATCACAAGAATCCTTTGATGCACTTCAACAACTTTATTTAAATATCAAAAAATATGGTTCACATGATATGAGTCTTATTCTTATTGGAAATAAATCTGATGATTCTATTGTTGTTCAAAATGAAATTGCACAACAATTTGCTACAGAACATTCTATGAGATATTTTGCATTAACTGCTAAACAACATAGTCAAGTTGTTGAATCAGTAGAATACCTTGTAGATTTAATTTATAAAAACTATTATAAAGAAAATAATTCTTGTTATATTGTTTAACTAATTGTTCATGAAATTACAAATTAAATTAATCTAATTACAAACAATTATTTATTTGTTAATTTTTCTTTTTTCTCTCTCTTCAATTACTTTTTATGAGTTGTATTAAATAAATTTAATTGTTCATATACTTTAATAGGTAAAATTGGTTGTCTTGATTCTTTTTTTGCTGTTTCTCCTTTATCTAATACATCTAAAACAGAATTTATTCCTATCTTTGCTAATTTTAATGCAATAATATTAGGATTTATCAAATGATTATTTTGTGAATAATCATTAAACTCAAATTCTTTAATTTCTTTTAAAATTAATGAAGATAATTTTTGATCATTAATAGAATTTTGTGGAGTTGTCATATAAGAAATTTTAAAATAAATAAAATTAAGTTCAGTTTTAATAAAATAAAAGAAGAATGAAACTATACCATAATCAATCAATATTTATTAAAATTAAATAGTTTGATATGATAATACTTCAATACCATATTCTCTAATTCTTTTCTTCATTTCAATTCCTATTGTTTTTGCTCCTTCTTCTACTATAGATAATAAATCTCCTAATCTTTGTAATGGCATTTTTCCTTCTGTTTGAAGTAATGCTACAGCACCACTTTTTTGCATAATAGCTGTATGAACATTAAATACTGTTCCAACATTCTCTTCATCTTTATTCATATCAACTACCATTTTTCCATCAATATATCCTCCTTCTGCTGCTGATACAATATCAATCATTGGTATTCCAGCATCAATTAATGCTAATGTACATGCATTAATTACAGCTGCTGTAACACTACCATCATCTTGCATAATTTGTACTCTTAAATCAATCATAGTTTCTGGAAGAAGTTTTGTAATTATAACTTGTTCATACATTTGTTTTAATAATTCTGCTGTTTCAATCATTGTTCTATCATGCATTTGTTCTCTTCTTTTTCTTGTTGCAAATGTAGCTTGTGAATATGATACCATAAGTTCAGCTCCTTCTCTATTTCTTCTTCTTCCTTCTAATGGACCAAATACAACTGCTTCAACAATAGTATTTCCCATTCTTACTCTTGCAGATCCATCACTTGTGTTTAAAAAATTAATTTCCATTTCACATTTTCTCATTTCTGTTGTTCTTCTTCCATCAAGACGATATCCTTCTGGAGAAATATATTCCATTAATTATTTTAAATAATTTTTTTTTTCAGTTTTTTTTTTAAATTAAATAATTTATTTTTTAATTTATTTTTTAATAAAATATGTTTTATATCCAAAATCTACAAATATAATAAAAATTCATTTTATTTTTTGTGTCAATTCAAATTAACAACATCCTCCTTCATTTTTATTTGATGATGAAGTATTAATACTAACGTTTGAGTTATTTGAAATTGATAGAGTAGACTTTTTTATAGATGAAGCAGCAGTTTGGAATGCTTTTGTAATATTTTCACCACTATAAGAAGAACATAAAATAAGTGGATACCCAACACGTTTACTATAGTTTTGAGCATCTTCATCACTAACTTCTTTTTTTAAATCACATTTTGCACCAACAAGAACAATAGCAATATCATCTCCTCCACTTTTACGTGTTAAATCAATCCAATAATCTAAACTTTCAAATGTTTCACGACGAGTTACATCATAAACAATAATAGCACAATCTGCTCCTCTAAAATAAACAGGCATAACACTTCTAAATCTTTCATCTCCACTTGTATCCCATAAGTTCATTTCAACTTTATTTCCATTCTCAAGTTCACTATATAATTATTATTTTTATTCAATTTCTTTTTTCTTGTTTATAAGAATTTATTAAATAAAAACTAACAAACATTACTTGTTTTAAAAATGATGCTCCAATAGTTGGATTATGTTGAGTATCAAAGAAATTTTGTGAAAGTCTAATTAACATACAAGTTTTACCTGTAGAAAAATCACCAACCATAACTATTTTGTGTTTGTTTTCAGTCATAATAAAATAAAGATAATTAGTTCAATTTGTTAAGTTTTTGGAAACAAAAAAAACTTATAAAGACAGATTCTAATTATTTATATTGACCTAAATATTCGGGAAATTTAAATGACTTTTAAATTTAAATAATTTTTATATCAAAACCAATAAAAAAACTAATCATTTTGATTTTTTAATTTCATTTCTTTCTTTCTTTCTTTCTTTTTTTTTTTAAACTAAAATGAAGTTTTACTAACATAACAATTTATTTATTCATTCTTCAATCTTATATATTTTCCATGTTTTATCAAAACTACATGAAATAAATCCTTCATCATCTTCTAACCAATCTACATCTACAACTGGTTTTGAATGTTCTTCATATTTCCATATTAATTTCCAATTCCAATTTTTTAATGACCAAAGTTTAATAGAATGATCAAAACTACTTGTTAGTAAGAAATCTCCTTGATGATTTAATTTTACTGATGTAACAATAGTATTATGTGCTGGAATAGTATATCCACATCTTTCCATTCGAATATCCCATAATTTTACAGTATTATCATCAGATGCTGTAATTAATACTCCTCCATTACAATGCCAATCTAAACTAGTTATTGTTGATGAATGACCTTTATACTTTCCTATTTGTTTACCATTTCGAATATCAAATAAATGAACAATACAATCATTTCCTCCTGATGCAAATATTCCACCATCTCTTTGCCATCCAATACATCTTACTGATCCACTATGTCCAGTTTGTTTTAATACACACCCTCCATTCTCTAAATCCCATAATTTTATCATTGAATCATGAGATCCTGTTAATAAAAATCTTCCTGATTGATGAAACTCTACTGCATTCACTCTATCTGTATGACTTTGAATACCAAGTGGTTTTTCTTCATTCTTTGCAAATAATTTAACATATCCTTGTGATGTTCCTACAACAAAATCAATTGGTGCTTCCTCAATAGGTGAAAAATTTAATGAATAAATTTGTCCTTCAACATTTGTTTCTCTTGTTTTTGAACAATCACTTAAATCCCATACTCTTACTTTCCCATCTGCACCCCCTGTAATAACATTTTTTCTTCCTACTTTACATCGTAAAACTCTATATTCATCTCCAATCATTGAACCAACATTATGTATTAATTCATATTTATGTTTAACATAATGAACTTCTTCTTGAATTCTTGATTTAGCCCTAAGTAAACTATCAACTAATAACCATCTTCTTATTCCAATTAATTCTTCTCCACCATCAGTGTAATGTAATTTAGTTATTAATTGATCTATTTTTTCTTCTGTAAGTGCACATTGTGGAAATCCTTGATCAGAACCAACTTTAGCTAATGCATCTCTTAATCTCTCTCTTCGACTCTCAAATTCTTCTCCAAATAACATAATTGGTTCTCCAAGTTCTCTCAATCTTAACATAACCATTTTATCTTCTGTAGGAAGTGGAATTTTTCTATATTTCCATTTTTCTTCTAATTTCTTAATATTTTCTACATATTGTTGAGTTGTAGGAATGTTTTTCATATATTATACTTTTTTAGTCTTTTTTGATAAGATATAAAATGTTAATATAATATATATAACTTATTTATTATTAAAATATTGTTTTCAAATTCTTCAATTAAAACATAACAGCTCGAACTTCCTCTTCTAATTCACCCCATAATGTAGAATTATTCCATGATTGAACCGCTTTAATTTCTTTATTCCAATGATATTCTTTATTTAAGAAAGAATACATTTGAATAGCATCTGGTCTATTATCACCTTCATAACAAGTACAATGAACAATATGACATTTAACATTATTTTTTGATAATCTTGAATATAATTCTTTAGTTATTGGTGATTTTTCAATAACTTTATCATTATTACTAAACAAAATATCTCCTAACTCTCCTTTTGAAGAAGAATATAAAAACACAACTTCAGTTGGTTGTAATGATTTAATAAATTCAGCAAAATCTTTACAAAATTTAAGGTATTTGGATGCAATAAATGTTGATCTTAATTGAATAACATTCATTTCTTCATTCCCATAAATTGTAGCAGCAAATGTTGGTGATTTAATGTGATCATAAATTGGTGGTGCAACATATGGAACAAGAAATTCATGTTGTAAAATGACTTGTTGTTTAAGTTTTAATGAATTAATAATCAAATCAACACATAATTGTCCTACATTTCCTACTGACCAACAAGGCTATTAAATTAATTTAATACCATTTTTAATTTATTCAATAATACAAACAAACAATAAAAAGTATTTTATTGAAGTTATTGAATAATGAATTAGTTTTCATTGTTTGTATTTTTAAGTTCAAAAACTTCAAACAAAAAAGAAAGAACCAAGATAATATTGATCAATTTAATTCTTTAATAATAGTATGTCCTCCTTTATGAGAAAAGAACTGGAAGTCAATAGTTGTTGGTATGTTAAGTGTTTTTCTCACAAATAAGATAACTTGTCTTAAATCATCTTCTTTATCTGTCTTCAACCAAATAATTAACTTAGCAAAACTTCTTAATGAGAATGAAACTCCATCTACTTTATCTCTTAACGCAATAGTTTCTCCAATACAAGATAACATCTATCATTTAATTCTTATTCCTTTATTTTAACTATCATTCAACTAATAATTAAACTTAAAACAAACAAGTTTTAGCCATGCATCTTCTGCAAATTCTGCTTTACTTGGAGTATTAATTTCTAAATTAAACTGTAATTTTCCACCATTTTCTGTTGTTTTTGGTTCAATATCTTTTCTAAAGAAAAATGAATCAATTCCTTTCGGCAATGTTGTTTGTTTTTCAATACTGTCATATAACCCCCAAAACTCTTCTACTGAATGAACATTATAAATAGGTGTTGCAGTAACTCCAGAAGTAGAAAATACTTGGTTCATCCCTAAGTCAAACCAATACGTCCAACCAGTTGTCAACATATGAAGTGGAACAATCTCCTTTGTTGTAGTCATTTTAAATTATGAAAATATCAAAATAAATAATCAGTTGAGTTCTTTTTTTTTTAATAGAGTTTTTAGTTTTATTGTTTTTTAATAACATAAACTTCTCATATTTTTACTCAATTCAAAATATCCCTTTCTTTTCAATAACTATCACAAGATTCTCATTATCCATTAATTCATTTTTAATGCATCCATGTGCAATTCAAATTACACCCACAACCCTCTTTTCATAGATAATTTAATGAAAATACAGATTTCTAATGTGGCTCTGTTCTATTCTTTTGAAAATAAACCTCTCTTTTCTTTTAAAGTAACTTAGATCCTTCACGCTCTTTTGTTTTTCCTTTCTTTCTCTTATCCTGTTTATTAACAAAATAACACATCAAACACAGTCTCCGGATAGAAATAAAATGGTTGTTAAAGAAATTAAATCATTTCATTATCAGAGAAGTAAAAATAAAAAAAGCAAAGAATAAAGGAGATAAGAAAAAAAAAGAAAGAAGAATAACAAAAGAAAAAAGAATTAATCAAAGATGAATTTTTTAGAGAGAAGAAGAAGGTCACAGTCGATGTAAGAGACTTTAGAGTTTAAGAGGATGTTTTGGATAAAAGGGTGATATAAGATTGATTTGTGGATTATAAAGAATAAGTTATTTCGAGCGCGAGTAAGAGCGACGTTGAGACGTTTTGGGGATTCTAAAAAGGAAGAGTGTTTATTTCTGACGAAAGAGAGGAGAATGATATCTTTTTCAGCGCCTTGGAAAGCGTCAATAGTAGCTACAGTGATTTGTGGAAGAGAAATAGAAGATGCGAGATAAGCACATTGTTGTTTATAAAAAGAAATGACACCGATACGATCAGATGGAATAAGAAGATGAGATAAAATAGAAATGATTTGATTTACAACACGAATTTCGAAAAGAGAATAATAACTAGAAGCAAGAGAAAACTCATCATTAGTGTCATGATAACAAATTATGATTTCATTAGCATCAGGAATAAGAGAAAGTTGATTATAAACATTAGGAGCATTTTGTAAAAGACCATTATAATAAAGTCTATTTACAATATTACTAATAGGAGGACAACACCTATATTGAAGATTTAATAAAATTGGAGAATTTAAAGAATAAAGTCTTTGAAAAAGAGAAGCAGAAAGATGAACTGATTGAAGAACAGGATCAAGTTGCATAGGATCACCAACACAAACAATACATTTTGGATTAAATCTAAGAATAGGAATAAGAGACATAGGTTCAATAGTTTGAGTAGCTTCATCAAAAAGAATAATATCATAAGAATGATTAAGAAGAGGATTTGTAGAAGAAGCACAAGTGACACCAACAATAGAAGCTAATTTAATTTCACGAGACCTTTTTTCAAAATTACCAGTTTTTCTTTCATTAATTTCATTTTCAATAATTATTTTTTCAATATTTGATAATAATTTTTCTTTTTTTAATTCTTTAAGATCATTTAATCCATCATCATTTTCAGAAATAGTATAAGGTAAAATTTGTTTACTAATTTTTTTTAATGAACCAACACGAAAAAATGATTTATAGTTTTTTGTTAATAAACTTTCAAGAACTCTATCAACTGCAACATTTGTTGATGCACAAATTAATACTTTATAATTTAATGATGCTAATAAAATACATAATACTGAAAGAAGATGTGATTTTCCTGAACCAAAAACTCCATGAACAAGAGTTATTGGTGGTTTATTTTCTTGAAGAGATTGAATAACTTCTTTAATAACTTTAATTTGTTGATTATTTAATTTATATTCATTAATTATTTTAATATCTGGTATTATTTGTTTCTTTAATGGTGTAAATTTATGAAAAATTAAATATTCTATAAGATTAGAAAATAAATATTTAGGTGTAATTGATAATTGAACTAATGTTTGAAGCATTAATACTTCTGTTGATCCTGAAAATCCATGTAATCCAATACAATTTATTTTTTGAAATTTTAATGGTTTTGATGTAATAAATTCAATTCTAATAATTCCATCTTTAGTTGGTCCATGATATAATGTTGTTATAATATAAATTTTTGAATTAAATGAATATGGATATTCTTGAGGTAATAATATCCATAAATCATCTTTTTTTAATTCTCTAATTTAATTATTTCTTTTGATTTTTTTATATTAATTCTTTATATATATTATATATATTATATATTATATATATTAATTAACAAACTTAACTTTCCTTAAATCATTAATTTTCATAAAATACATTGTTTTTAAAGCTTCTGGATCTTCTGGTGTTGGTGTTAATTTTTTACTTTGAAAAATTTCAATATCAAGAAAAATAATAATTCCTTCTTCTTCAAATTTTTTTATTTTTAATTCTTTCATATTAATTTTATGATTAAATGTTTCTGATAATTTATATTTTACTTCTTTTTCTTTTATTTCTTTTTTATCTTTTTCAATTCCTTTACTTTGTTGTTCTGAATAATAATATCCTTTTCTTTTATTTATTCCTTCTTTATGACTAATTTGTTTTATTGGATTTTCTTGTGAATAAATATTTATTCTTTCTTTATTTCTCATTTCATTAATTTGTGTATCAACTATTGTATAAAATGTTTTTCCTATTTCTGCTAATTTATAATTTATTTCATTAACTACAATATTATTCATATCAGTAACATATTTTCCAATATCATTATATATTCCTTGACTTGTTTCTTTATTTCTTTTAATTTTTTCTATTTTTTCTTCACTATCATTAAGACTTGTAGGAAATTCAATTTTTTCCATAATTTTTGGTACTTTAAATCCTTTACTTCCTATTTCTTTTTTAATACAATCTCTTTCTTTATTTATTTTCTTATCTTGTTTTTGTTTTTGTTTTATTTCTTCTCTTTTATTTATTTCTTTGTTTTCAAATATTTTTATTAAGTCTTTAATACTATTCTTTTCTTTTTCTTTCTTTATTATTGTTTTTCTTTGTGTTATTGTAGGTGTTATTGTAGGTATTATTGTAGGTGTTATTGTTAATAATGGTTTTATATTAGAATTTCTTTTCTTCATTCCACTACAAATTCTTGAAGAAATAGGTAATATTTTAAGTGTGTCAATACTTTTAATTTGAGGATTAAGTTCTTCTGATTGAATAGAGTCGAAGTCAATAAGATATTTATCAATTTCAATTATATCACCAACATTTGGTAAATTTTTAATAGTATCAGTTAATATTAATTGCTAAGAATATTAAATAAATAAAGGATAAAGAATAATATAATAATAATTTAATTAACAAACTTTTTTACCATTAATTTCTTCATATAATTCAAATTTTTTATTATCTTTATAATATATTGCTATTCCATCTTTCCATTTCTTTACTTTTTGAATTTTTTGTGTAGTAAAAAGGACAATAAAATGAGATGACATTATTTGATGATTTTAAGTTTTTTTAATCTATTGAGATAGAAAAATATTTAAGAAAAGAAACATAATATCTCCGAAAAATTGAATTAATTTTATTAGTAGAATTAAATATTTCTCTCTTTACTTATTTATTAATATACATTTTCATTCTTCTTCTAATTCATTTTCTTCATTATTTAAATCACCATTATTAAATAATTTATGTTCAAAATTTATAAGTTGTTTCTCAAATCCTGAATTAGGTGATATAATTGGTCTTTTCTTTTTAATAAATATAACTGCTTCTTTATAACTCCACATTTTTTTATACATTAAATATGCTATTAAAATTGTACTAGATCGTGATATTCCTGCATGACAATGAATTAAAATAGATCCTCCTCCTTTAATTATTGAATCCATAAATTCAAAACATTTTGTAAAATATTGATCAATTGCTTCACTTGCTAAATCTCCAATATCAATATATTCTACTTGAATTTTTTTACTTACAATAATGGCTTTAACTCCTAATGATAATATTCCTGTAATATTTCTTTCTATTAAAATATCTCGATTTCTTGTAGAATCTAATGACCCTAAATAAATATGTTCATCAATTTTATTAGGTATTAATTGAAAAAATGGTGATGGAAATAGAAGACAAATTGTTGTTTCTGTAAAAATAGGTGATTCAATATAATTTGTATTAATATAAAATTCTTTTAATGATTTTAATGGTTTTAAACTATTATAATCAAATGTATGTATTTCATTATTTGTTATTTTAAGTATTTCTATTTTAATTAATCTTTTTCTTTTCTTTCTTTTAAATAAAAACAAACCAAGAGATGTTAATTGTGAAATTCTTCCAATTTCAAATTCTTTAATATTATTATTAGAAAGATCAAGAAATGTAAGTAATGGTAATTTACTTATTATATCCATTCCATCACTTATTTTATTTTGAGATAAATTTAATGATTTAAGTTGTTGAATAGTTGTTAGATTTTTAGGAATACTTTCAATTTTATTATTACTGATATCAATACCTATTCTTTTATTAATTTCAATTTTTTATTATTATTATTATATCATTTATTTATTTATTTATTATTCTTAAAAAAATTTAACAAACTCTGAAGATTACTAAATAGGTTAAATGTACAAATATCAGTTAATCCATTATCTTGATATATTAATGACTTTACGTCACTACCAAGAAATTTTTCTGTTTTTATGTATTTAATTAATTGTTTGAGCATATTTGTATTAGTAATTTTCTTTTTTGTGAAATCTATTCCAATGTCCCTTCTTCTATGCATTAAGGTCAATTAAAATCAAGATTTATTTGTTTATCTTTCTACTCATCAAATTATTTATAGATTATACCAAAAAAATTTAAAAAAAAAATTCACTTTAAAAAATTTAAAAATTTATAAAAAGGTCATTTAATAATTTATCCACTTTTTAATTTTATGATTATTGTAAATTGTTTATTTTTCTATTTTTAATATATTCTACTTTTTATATTTTATTTTCATTTGAAAAATTTTTTTATTTTCTTTTAATGTGTTGTCAATGTTAAATATATAGATTATTAAATATTTCATATTTTTTATTATTATTTGTTTATAGTGTATTGTTAATGTTATTTCATAATTACTCTGTTTTCCATTATTTTATTGTTATATTTTTTTATATTTATTTCATTATTTTTATCTTAATTAACATCTTTTTTATATTATTTTTATGATGTTTTTCTTAATATATATTCTAATATTAAAAGAATAATCATTAATTAATAATTATTTAATCTAAATTATAACTATTTCATCATTATTAATATATTTATAATTGAATTAAATTTATTTGATTCATTTCCATTAAAATTTTTATTTAATATATATTTATTTATACTTATATCTTGTTTTATTATTTAATTTTCTTTATTATATCATAATATTATATGATTAATAGTTACAATTGTATTGTGATATTTATGATATTTTAATATATTAATATAAAATATTTTAAATTTAATACTTCTTTTCTTAATTATTTATTATTTGAATGAATATATTTATTTTTATAATGATTTCGCTATGATTATTGATAATTTCTTATATTATTATTTATATAATTGATATTTATTATTATTCATCATATTTCTTTATATTTCTTTTATTATTATTTCATTATTTTGTTTATATCATATTTAATTCTATTATATTCATTAAATTTATTCTCTTTATTCTTTTAATTATTCATTTTAATTATTTCTTTTATTTCTTTTTATTCATGTATTTGATATTTATATTTTAAATATATTCTTATTATTTCTTTAATTTATTCATCTCATATTGATATTATTTCATTTCTTATTTCATTTATTGTAAAATATAATCTATTTTTATTATTTCTAATATGTAACTTGTATTAGATTATTGATTTTATTATTTATTTATCTATTTTTTCAATTTCAATTAATTTGTATTTGATATTATTGATTTCTTATTTAATTTAAATATTATATCATTATTATTATTTCTTTTGTATTATTATTGTTATATTTATTAATATTTAATGGTGATAAAATAGAATATATATCATTTATTTCTTGTTCATGTTTTATTAATATTTATTTTATTTCTTATTTCAATTCAAATATATTTATAATAATTATCATTATTTACTCTTGTTAATTCATTTATTTTTCTATTTATTTAAATATTGATATTAGTATTTATCTTATTCTTTTCTATATTGTTTTTATTCATATTTCATTAAATATTTATTTTATTAATTTATGTGGTTTTTCTATTTCATTATATTATTAATTATCTTCATTTCATCATTATAATTTATTTAATTCTACTTATTTTTATTCTCATTTCATTTTAATAATTAATTTATTAATCTCTTTATCTATTTGTTTAAATATTCAATAATTAATACAAATATTTATAATAAACTATTATATTATTCATCTTTCTTTATTAATTATATATTCATTTTGTTGATTATATTATAATTTGATTTGTATATTATTTAATATATAATATTATTAATTAATAAAAGTGTTCAAATAAATTAAATAATATTTAATAATTTGATATTTAATACTATTATAATATTTAGAATTATAATAATTTATTTATATCTATTTCTATTTATCATTAATTATAATTAAATGATGTTGTTGTATAATAATTATTATTTTGTTAAGTATATTTCTTATATTAAATTTTATGATATTTGTTTTTCAATTACATTTTAATATCAATTGAATTTATATTTTCATATTTAATAATTAATATATATAATTTTAACATATTAATGTTGTAATTTTATTTGTATAATTTATCTATTTTCTTATATATTAATATTATTTAATGAATAAATTGAAGATAAATTTCATTATGATTATACATTATTTCATTAAATAATTTTATTAAGAAATATTTATTTTAAATATTTAATAACCATTATATTTTATTAATTTGTTGTGTTTTCGTTTTATTATTTATTTTGATATTTTAATTCTTTATGAATTTTATATCATTTCTATTATTATTTCTATAATTTATTATTCATATAATTTATTATTTATGAATTCTATAATAATATTAGTTTCATATATTCATTTCAATTAATTATAATATTTAATATTATCATAATATGCATTTTTATGTTTATTTAGATATTATTTATTTCTTTATTTTATTCTTATTCTTTACAATTTATTCTTAATTTTATTTCTATTATTTTCATTATTTAATATATTTGTAATAGTTTATTTGTTTTATTTTAATATGATATATTATATTTTTAATATGTAATATTTTTTAATTTAATAATTGATTATTATTGAATAAATCTCTTAATTTATATATTTTAATTGTAATATTTTTCTATTCTTCCAATTCTTTCTTTCTTGATTGATTATACTAGTATTAATCATCTAATATATTGTTTATTATTTTATTTTTATTATTGATATTAATTATTTGATGTATTTTTTCTTATTATAATATTAATTAATATATTTTATTTATTCTTATTCTTTCATTTCTTTTTTATTTATTTTTATTATTTCTTTTATTTCTTGTATTTAATTATCTTTACATTCTTGTGTTATTATTTCTTCTTTTATTCTTTTTATTTTTCTTTATTTTATTTATTATTTTTTATATT
>NW_001855487.1:0-1038 GCF_000209125.1 Entamoeba dispar SAW760
GGGAGCTGAAGGTCGTTTAATACTGTATTTAGTGCACTAATTACTGTGATCAAATGAATATAAAGGAGCATATATTCATGTCATACAGAGAACAAAGAATCTAATGTTGTCTGTAATTAGAACCTCTTACTTTTGAAGCTTCTCAACATCCAAATATTCCAGCAATGGCTTATGCTTCATTTAGAGGTGTTTTCTAAAAGAGTTGTTATTTCAACTAATTAAATTTTCCATTCTATTATTCTTCTTTTTCTTTTTTTTCTTCTTAATAAAAAGAATAAATCAAATATAAATCAATTAAAACTAAAACTGCTGTTATTAATATAAAGTATATTAAAAATAATATTAAAGGAGACGGTAAATGATGAGAAGGTGCTATATTGTTAGTTGATTCAGTAATTGGAACCTTTGGTTCTGATATTGTTAGGACAATAATATCATGAAATTGTTGAGTTAAACCAACAAATCTTTTTTGAAGAGCTGATATACTGACTTTTTCAGTCATTTATTAATAATTGAAAGTGCTAATAAGTTCATATAATAAACAGATGAATTGGACTAGAAAATACCATCTAGTCTAAAAATAAAACTTAAAAAATAAATTACTTAAATAATTATATAAATACATTTTTATTACTTACTATTTTCTATTTCAATGTACAACTAATTATATCATTTTAATTCAATAAATAATATCATTCACTTTAATATAACAAAAATAATTATTACTATTTCATTTCATTAAATTTTTTTAAAAATTCATAAAACCATATTTTATAATATGGCTCTTTGTTCTTCAATTCTCAATGTTATATTAATTTATTCAATTGTTATGAAGTATAATATTTAAAAAATCAATAAAGAATATTTATTTATTATTTCTAGTATATTTTATTAATTTTTAGTACTAACTTGCTATTAATATTTATAATAGATATAAAACCCAATGAAGTTATTTACATGTATTAGTAGATTATGGTAATACTTATGTGTATTTATTATGTATATACAGTAATCGTATTAAATCTTTGAGATATATCA
>NW_001855486.1:0-2271 GCF_000209125.1 Entamoeba dispar SAW760
TATTATGAACTATAATATTCAAAATAACAAAGAAAGAAATATAAATAAAGAAACAATAGAAGAAGAAAAGAAAAAGAATAATTACATCAAAAGAAAAACACAAAGAAATAATAAAATTAAATAAAACACTTTGAAACAACAAAACAAATGAACCACCAATGAAATAGTAAAGGAACCAGAAAATTATACAATAAAAATGAATAAATTAGAAATTAAAAAAGTTAAAAAATGACAAAAAGAAAAATATTTAATATACTATTTGCTTACAACATTGATAATTTGAATCAAACTACATTAATATGTGAACAAAGAATAAATAACATTGAGTATACAAATGGAAATAAAATAAAGTGATATGTTAATTCTAAAAATGATAAAGTTGATAATTATTGAAAGATTCAAAATGAATTTTAATTTGAATAGAAAAGAAGAATATATTAAAGAACCACAACATACATTTCATTTGAATAATAAAACATATAACCATTTGTTTTGATTTAGAGAATGATATGATATTTTGTTTAGAAAGAAAATGATAAAAAAAATGAAAACATACTCATTTTCATATAAATGAATAAGAAATGTAATTTCTTGAAAAAAATAACCACAACCTTTCACATCAAAACAAGTCATTGTAATTGAAAATATTAAATTACAATTATTTAAAAACAAGAACATTTCAAGTATTAATGAATGAAATGATGAATATAAAAATATATTTCATTTTTGTTTTATTTCATTTGAAATATTCACATTCAATTAATTAAATAATAAATAATAAGAAAAAAATAGAATTAAGAATAAGTGATAAATAAACATATAATAAAATGAATAAAAATATTCGTTTTTATTAATCATTTCATTGATTTATTTATAATATGAATATAAATAAATGGATATGATAATATAACAAAATAAGAATAAATAAGGATAATATAAATAAAATAAGATAAAACAAATTATTATATATTTCTTATTTTATTCTTCTTATTTCTATTTTTCTTTTATATTTATTCATTGATTATCATTTCATATTAACAATGATAAATAATAACACAATATATAATAAATAAATGGAAGAAGATAATAAATAATAAATAAAAGAATAAAATATATACAATAATGATGATATTTAACAATTCAACCATACAAATCAGAATCAAATAAGAATAGAATGTGTTGAAACAAATAAAAGAAGTGATAGATGATTATTGAATCAAACACCAATAAAACAATTAAATGAGAAAATAACTAAGAATATAAAATAAAAAGAGAGAAATTAGAAATGATAATAGTTCAAGAAATGAAAGGATGATGTGATTCATTATCTATAAAATAGAAAATAATGAGAAATGATTGTTCAATAACCATCAATATATTTAATACATTGAAAGGTACCAATCAAACTAGAAATAATTTATTCAGAAATTAAAGAACAAAAAAAATTAACATAAATCAAATAATATTAATATACAATTTGTATGTATTACCAAAGAAAGAAGTGAAGAATGGAATATTAATGAGAAATCAACTATTAGAATGTTACTTGATCATGTATGTACTATTAAAGAATTATCACAAACTGAATGACTAGTTATTATTGAATATTTACATTAATGAGAGATTTGCATATTCAGGAAGAAAGTAACAAATAATATTTGGAAGTATTAGCACTCCAGTAACATTTAGTTCACATACTGAAATATTTATAAACACAATACATTGAACAATGTCTAGTTAATGATAGAAAATGATATGAAGGATGAGGTGAATCAAATTCATTACTATTCGGATTTGTATGAATTGAAAAATTTAATAGAAGATATACAATGTATTGAACAACACTAACAATCAGATTATGAGATGGTATTCAATATTCTAAAAATTAATAAACATTAATAAACATTGATATTTTCAATTTCAAAATAATTAATAAAAGAAATAAAAAGAACTGAAAAAAGAATAATAAAAAAATGGATAATGATGATAGATTTAATCAAGTCAATACTCTCATTAGAAAAGAAGGAATAACAATCAAAGGATATTGTGTGAATGATAAAAGAATGATTTGTTTCAGTGATAATAATAGAATCATTTATTATAACATTGATACACAAGAAAGTATAATTCATACACCACCACCATTAATGAAATCAGCACCAATTATTAGTATTGATTGTTATGAAGATTTAATACTCACAATTTCAAGTGATTTCACTGTATTAGTCATTGAAATTGAAACATATCGAGTGTTTTATCGACAAGTGATTC
>NW_001855486.1:2371-5344 GCF_000209125.1 Entamoeba dispar SAW760
TTGGACAACGAGGACATGTTGATGTATTATCAAATTCATGTTTAACACATGTCACAGCAAAAACAAAAGAAGTCGGACAATTTATGTTAGCAACAAGTAAATCAGTATTTTTATGGTTATGTGATTTAAATGATGAGAAAATGAATAGAAATGAATCAAAATATCAGAGTTGTATTCCACCATTCACATGTCCACCAACAGAATATTATCTGTATAAAAAAATCCAAAGTATTTCATCAACACCTATTCTTCAAATTGAAAAGAAGGAAACACTCCCACATCTTTGTATATTACATAATAACACAATAAGTTTGTATGAAGAAAGATTTGATGAAGGGAAATTTAGTATTGAAATAATTAAAGAAATCAAAGTTAAATCACCAATATCTATTATTTGCTGTGATACAATCATTTTAACACAATATAATAATCAAATTAAAGTTAATCAAGGGAATAGAGAGAAAGAAATAATAAATAATACACCAATAGAAGAAATTCAGAATAATGATAAAATGATAGTAATACTCACAATGAATAGATTCAAAAGTATAGACATTCCAACAGAAGAAGAAATGATAGATGAGATAGAAAATGAAGAAGAACAAATAAAGATATGCATTGAAAGAAAAGGAACAATGAAAAGAAAAGGAAAAGAAATCATAAGTAAAATGGCAAAAGAAGGAAAAGATTGTTGGGAATATGCAAAAGAATTAGAATGTGTTGATACATTAATTGAATCCACTCCTGATGAACAAAAAGAAATAATAATGAATAAAATAATTTCAGAAATAAATGAGAAAGGAAAGAAAATTGAAATAAATAAGAAAAATGCATGGGAAATATTTGTGATGGGATTGAAAAATAAAGATAGTACAATAAGTGAAAGAATAATAGGATGTTATTCAAATATATTAGATATTGCATCTGTGATCAGTATATGTATTGAATATTCAAGATATTCTACTATTTTCACAATGTATAGGTCATTAGGGAAAAAGACAATTGAAGCATTTCGCATTGTTTCACATAACATTCTCAAACATGGAATCACACCAACAAGTTTAATTGAAGAAAGCATGAAGAACAATATTGAAATGCTTATCACAAATGCAGAAAGATGTAATGCAGAAGGAGATGATAAAGAAATAATTAAGATAGTATTTAATAATACATATGGAATGACATTAATTGAAGCAGGAATTATTATTTGTAAAGACAAAACAATAGATGTGTTGAGAGATATTGGAGAGAAGAAAGAAGTTATTGAAGGATTAATAGAAACAATGAAAAGTCCAATCACAGAAGTTAAAGAAAGTGCAGCACGAGAACTGATTAGAATGAAATATGGAGAACGAGGAATGAAAGAAGCTATATTTAATGTTTTAACATCAAAAGATTACAATAAAGAAGATGAAGAAATGTGTAATGAAGGAATTAAAGAATGTGTTAAAGAAAGAAGTGGAAAAGAAATAGATAAAATAGTTAAAGCAGCATTCACAGTTAATAATAAGAAAATATTACGGAGATTAAATGAAAATGAAACAGCACGTGATGCGTTAATGACAATGGTTATTATCCAAAAAGGAGATGTATGGAATGAGATAGAAAGATGGATACGAAAAGGATTAGAACGAGAAAGTATTGAGAAAACAGTTAAAAAATTCACAAAAAAAATGTATGAAATGGATATAAAGAAAACAATGAATATTGGAGTTAAATATTTTGCAAGTTGTGGATTATATTGTTTAGTTCAACCAAACACACCATATGAAATCATTTATGAGTATGGAAGAATAATGATGAATGAAGTAAATCCAATCATTCAAAGAAATATGAGATGTATTGTTATGAAAGTGATTGAGAGTTGTTATGAAATGAAGAAAGACACCACAGAAATACGACAAATCATCGATAGAAAAACATGTGATATGGATAAAGTTATTGAACTGGCATTGAAATATAAAGATGAAAGAACAATATTGATGATTAGAAGAAAGAAAGGAGAAATTAAAGAATGTTTTAGAAATCTTCAAAGCAGAAGTATCACATGTTTAAATGAAATAGACAAACAAAATCAAAATCAAAACGAAGAAGAAAGAAAAGAAAAGGAAGAAGAAATAACTAAAATGTATGAAGGAATTATGGAAGATCTCAAAGAAGTAAGTGAAACATTTCGATTAAGAGATATAACTAGAAATGAAGAATGTGTTGAAGTGATGAAGAGATGTAATGAAATAATGAAGAGAAGAAATGAATGTTATGAAGAATACAAGAAAGTGTATCGAGAAATAGTTGAAATAGAAATTTCAAATATACCAATAAAAGAAGGAATTGAATTTTGTTGTAAAATCACAGAAGGAGTTTTATTAAGAATGGTGTTAAGTGATTTAATCAAACAAAGCCAATCGAAATTAACAATGTACAAAACACTTCAAATGATTTCAAATGAACAACTAAACCAAACAATACAACAACATAACAAAGAATTAAAAAAAGGAATTATTACAACAAAAGAATGTGTTGTTTGTCATAAAGAAAAGGATGAATTAATCAATGTATTTGGATGTGGTCATAGTTATCATTCAACATGTTTAAAATCATCAGGAATATGTTTAGAATGTAATCATCTTATGAAATAATTAGTTTTAATCAACAACGTGATTACATTGTTGTTGTTATATCATTTGAAATGATTATTTGACAATAAATCACATTATTTATTATTATCATTTCTTGTTATCTTTTTATTCATCATAAATCATTTCTTTTGATTAATTGATTGATTTTGATTAATAACATTCATTATGATGAATGGTAAGTCATTTGACCACTCTAAAAAACAAGACCAATAAGAGATAATCAGAAAATGAAAGATGATAGTGAAAAGTGGATGTTTCATTCAAATTTTTTATTTATCATAACTTAAAAATAGAAAAATAAAAAAATCGAATGATACTATTTTAAAATAGATTT
>NW_001855485.1:0-2611 GCF_000209125.1 Entamoeba dispar SAW760
CTTCAGGCTATTGGTAGTTTTTTAGCTTCATACACACATCAATTACCATTCCAATGTGAGTCTATATCAATGAAAATATATGAAATTGCTCATGAATTTCTCCAACAATCATTTGGTGACGTAATGGCAATCATGTTGATTGTAATGAAACACACATCAGAATCATTTCAATCAATCATAAAGACAGCGTTAGATAATGGAATTATGCATCAATTAGTTAGTATAATTTTGTATGACTCAGATAAATGTAAAGAGCGTGTGCTAAAAATGGTGCTAGTGTGGTGCAAGAAATGTGATTCATTGTGGCTGTCAATGAATTCTTTTGTACTGTCAATATTCAACTATTTACAAGAAGCTTCAAATGATATTCTTGTTGAATTGATATATTTCCTCAACAAGTTGTTCTTATTTGAACAATATTTACCATCGTATTTAAAGTTACTTAAAGAAAACGCTGATGCACTTCAATTTCTTGTTACTTGTATTCGCTCAAAATATCTGAAAATCAAAGAACTTTCTTTGGAACTCTTTCATCAAATATGTTTGTTAAATGATTGTCAGTTGATTGAACTTGCAATTGACAACGGAATGGTAGAGAACGTAGTTGAGAGTTTAACAAATGAATGGATTGAGAACGATGAAAGAATGGTAAGTGATGGATTAGAATGCATTTTGAGTAGTTTTAAGGTTTGAGAATGTTAAAAAGAAGGAAGAGAAAGAGGATTCACAAAGTAGTGTAGTTTAGAGAGACAGAAAGAGATAAGTGAGAGGATTGAAAGCAGAAATGGAATGATGAACATAGGAATGGTCAGAGTTAGAAGTCAAAGGACGAAAGAGATGGTTGAAGAGATTAAAAAGATGGTAGAGGAATAAAGAAGAAAGGAAGAGATAGAAATGATGGAAATGTGTGATATTTAAAGAATAAGAAAAAGAAAGGGGATGTTCTATACACAGAGAGAATTGAAAGATAAAAGATAAGATAAAAGATAAGAATAAGATAGAAGAAATAAAAATTAAAAGAAACAAATATAACAATTTTGATAATGAAAAAGAAAGAAATAAGAAATAGTTTCAAGAAATGAAATAGAAGAATAAAAAGAATAATCAAAAAGAATGAATAAAAGAGTAATAAGAAAAGGAGAAAATTCAGAAAGAAAATGAATCAAAAACAATAAAATAAGAAGAGATATAAATAAAATAAGAAGAAAAATGATGAATATAATTCATATAAGATAATAGATAATACAAGAAGAAAAAGAAGAATAAAAGAAATAAAGAAGAGATAAGAAAATAATAAAAACTAAAAAGAAATAAAAAAGAAAATTTATAGAAGAAAAAGAATAAGCAAATCAACACAAGATAATGAATAAATTTCTAACATAAGAAAGAATATAATTAATATCTTTTAATAATGTTCAAAAGAAGAAGAATTAAAATTAAATAAATTGTATTTCTTCAAAACATCAAAGAATAATTTAAATCACATAACATAAATATAAAAACAATAAATAAAAGATATAATCAATTAATAAATTATTATCTAAAAGAATAAGATAAATAAAAGAAAAATAAAAGAAAATAAATTGAACAATATAATAAATTAGTTTTTATTATTTTGTTCTTAAAATAAAAAATAAAAAAGTAAATTAAATAATCATTCTATAATCATTTATATTTGTTTATATTTTATATCATTTTATGCTAAATTGATATGAAATATAAATGAAACAGAAATGATATTTGTTTCAATGTAAGTATACATTTTTATTATTATTTTATTTATGTATTTTATTTTTATATATTTATATATTTTATTATTATGTTATTATTATTATATGTATATATATATATATATATATATCATCATATTATCTATATATTTTATATTTATCATATTTGTTTTATATTATTGTTATTTATATTTTATTTTATATATTAATATATTTTTATTTATATATAATTTATTATATATTAATACATTTCTTTATCTTATTTTCATTTTGATTATATTTTTATATTTTATATCTTTTTTCTCTTTATATTTATTATTATTATATTATATTTTATTGATTTTATTTATCTTTTCATTTATATATTTTATTTATTATTATATCATTTCTTTTCTCTTCTTATTTCTATATTATTTATTATTATTCATTTGATTTTTATATCTTATATCTATATCATATGAAAATAACAATTATTATTTATCAATTATCATATTACATATTATATATTAATCATATAACATTTATAACTGATTAATAATAAACACTGATAATAAATAATACATATAAATAAAAATTATAAAAATAAAAATGAATAAAATAATTTATATCAATAAAATAAAGTTAAATAATTTGCATCAATAAATTAAACGCTTTTTTTATTTCATATTTCTAATTTGTGTAATAAAAAATGCATCCATTATTTCATCATTATTTTCATCATTTATTATCTCACTTTGAATTATTCATTTTTATATTCTTTCATTTTATATTCTCAACATTCTACTTTTATTCTTTTCATCTTCTTCTACTTCCTATTTTCACTTTTTTTCTTTTATATCATTCTTTCTCTTCATTTTTCTATTTCTTTTTTCATTACTATT
>NW_001855484.1:0-1234 GCF_000209125.1 Entamoeba dispar SAW760
AGTATTTACTATTGAACTTCAATTCTATACATTTCTCCTTGAAAAATTTGACATTTTAATAACTAAAATGAAACTAATTTCAGTAGTAATATCAATAATTTGATTATTCATTATAGAAACAATATGAATGTTAAAATAACAAGGTGTAATATTTGATTATCAAATTAATGGTAAAAGATATAATAGTTATAAACTTGAATGACTTATTGAATTATTGTGGATATCATAGATATGAATATAATGATATACAATTACCCCATGTAAATGTCTCTATACAGAGTGATCGTTGTGATGTAATTTCACCTATGTGAACTGTGTTAATTAAACCATTATCTACTCTTACTTATTTCTTTACTTTTTATTTCTTTTTCTTTTATATATATTTCTTTTTTTATTCTTATGTTCTTTATTTCTTATGTCTTTACTATTTCTTATTTTCTTATTTCTCTTATTTATTTATTTTCTTTCTTTTCTATATTTTTCTCCTTCAAAATTTTGTTAATTTAATAGTTTAAAAGAAGTAAAACTATTTCCTTTTCTATTATTATTATTATTATTTTGATTATTCTTTAATTAATGGTATGAATATAATTTGATTAACCTATTTTTCAACATAATTTATCCCTTATTGACATATTGAAATACCATTTATTTTATTTATTCTTTTATTTATTTTGATTTATACTTTTATATTGTTATTTCATGTTCAGTCTTTTTCTTTAGTAGAGAGTGATCGATGTATTTTCATTTGTTTATTATATTTTAAAATTATTCATGTTCTCCTTTTTCTTATTTTTTTATTTTTTTTATTTTTCACTTCTTTATTCTTCTTTATTCTTTTTTCTCTTTTTTTTTCTTTCTTTTACTTCTGCTTTTATTCTTTTATTTTATATATATTCTTTTATTTTATCATTATGTCTTTGATTACTTTGATTACTCTTTTATTTCTTTTCAAATTTTACCCTTCTTTTTATTTGAACAACCATTTAATGTATCTTTATTTCTTTTTATTTTATTTCTTTTGAATTATTCTATCTTAATATTTTTTCATTCACTCATTTCTCTTTTTGTTCTTTTCTTATTCTCACCTATTTCTTTATTTCTTATTTATCTTTTTTCTTGTTTTTTTTTATTCTTTATTTCTCTTTATGTTTTCTTTATCATTTTATCTTTATTTTTATTCTTTATTAAATTTAAAAACCATCATTTCTTGTTGTTTTTATTTATTTTTATC
>NW_001855483.1:0-1628 GCF_000209125.1 Entamoeba dispar SAW760
TGTAAAGAAATAGTTACTGTTTGACGGCAAAACACCTGAAGAATTTGAAAAAAATTTACGATTAACAAATGAAGATGTTACTGAAGTACAAAATATCGATAATGACTATGAACGTGAGTTAGTTTTTTATCAACAAGCAATTAAATCAGTTATACAAGCAAGAAAGTATTTCAATGCTAATAATTATCCACATAAACGACCAGTTGATTATTATGCAGAAATGCTTAAATCAGATGCACACATGGAACGAATAAGACCTGAGTTAATGAAAATCAAAAGAAAATTGAAGCAGTAGAACAACGAAAGAAGAACCTTGAAATGCAAAAAGAAGAAAATAAAATGAAAAAACAAAAAAGAAGAGAAGACGCTATTCAACGACTTAAAGCTAAAAAAGAAAAGAAGAAAGCACGTTTCAGAGATAAAGCACTTGCTAAACAAGGAAGATTTAATAAATTGGATGATAAAAAAATTACTAATGGTAAAGTTATGTTTGGAAAGAAGAAAACAGAAATGAGAAAACAAAAAGGTGGTAATCATAAGAAAGGAGGTAAGAGATAAGTGATTGATATTGATTTTTTTTTGTTTTTCTATTCTAATTAATTTACATTAAACAAACAATCTTCTTCATTATACCTTAGTTGTAATTTATTTAATTTGTAACTTGTATCTATTCCTCTTAATAATTATTTGTTTTAGGTTTGTTCATGAGTATATTAAATACTTTTATCTAAGACGATTTAGTTATTTTTCTTACTCATCTATATCATCTATACAAATTTGAGATTTTTATTTTCATAGTTTTAATTCAAAAAAGTTAGAATGATTATGCAAATAAGGTATAAAATATGAACTAAGAATGAAATAATTTAGATGTTGTTTTCTTGTAAATAATAGTTAATTTATATATTTTTATTATACCATTTTTATAAGACTTTATGATACCGTTTCAATTAATTTAAAATGAACACATAATGTTGTTTAATTAATTTTAAAACAATAAATCAACTGTGAGAATATAAAAATTTAATTTATGTATTTATTGTAACAAATAAATTTACTGTTTATTGTAAAATCTTAGATTTAACTGAACAAATATAAAACCATACATTTAATGATTTTGAGGTTCTAATGAATTGTAAAATTATTTTTTTATCTTTAACAAGAACAATTTATTTTTTAAAAAAAGGTATTTCATAAAAATTGTGAATAATGTCAAGAAAAGAAACACAAAGACAGAAAAACAAAAAAAAAAGAAATCAAATTATATTTTCATCATATTGAAAAAGAGTGAATCAATTTCTTCACACCCTTTATTTCTTTTGTGTCATAGTTTTTTCAAAGACGCTCAAATTAAATGACTTGTTAAAGTTGCTTCTCGATTTTTAATTTGAATTTAATGAGTATTAAAACTCTTCGTTTTTAATAGTGTTATTTTATGAAGAGTAGATCCATAACACCATGAATGTGGCTTACCTCATTTATCTTCAACAACCACTTAACAAACCTTTTTTTCTTCATAACACCTCATATACTCAATTTAAAACTATCATTAAAGAATGTACTTGTATATTAATAAATAAATAATACTACCACCATAATAAATACTTTATTAACAATTGTCTATATTA
>NW_001855482.1:0-1004 GCF_000209125.1 Entamoeba dispar SAW760
ATACAGTAGTACTTCCTTATTCTTATTATATTAAAAATTTATGTATATATATATATATATTATTATGTTTATTCTTATTTTATATATGTGTATATGTATATATATATATATTTATGTACCTTATATATATCCATTTATTCTTTTATCTTTTATTAACTTATATCCTTATATTTTTATGTTTAAAACGACCGACTTTCCTTATATTTTTATGAATAAAACGACAATGGCAGGATTCGAACCTACGCTCCAAATGGAAACTCCTTAGCAGGGAGCCGCCTTAACCGCTCGGCCACATTGTCTTTGATTAATATTGCTATCTCTTATTATATATTTTTTTATAAATTTTATACTTATTATATCTTATTTATATATATATTCTATCTTTTTTTTTATATCTATTTTATATCTTCTATTCACTTATTCATATATATATATATTTATTTATATATTTATATATATATACAACTCTTACCTTCATATATTACACTTATTCATGTATATATATACAACTCTTACCTTCTTATAGAAGTCTTCAATAGTATAGCTGGTTAGTATCTTCGCCTGTCACGTGAAAGACCGGGGTTCGAATCCCCGTTGAAGAGTTCACTTTTTATACTATATATATGTATATATTCTTATTTATTAGTCACTTATACTATTAACTTTATCTATTCCTCTTATATATTATACTTATTATACTTATTATATATATTATATCTATTCTTACTCTATACCTTTATTATATTATTTATATTATATATATTATATATATTTATTATCCTTATTATTTTTATTATTCCACTTCTTATCTATTATATCTATTCTCACTTCTTATACTTACTACTGTTACATCTCTTACATCTCTTACATTTCTTACATTTCTTACATCTCTTACATCTCTTACATCTCTTACATCTCTTACATCTCTATCCTCTACTATACTACTACTCTACTACTCTTACTATACTACTATACTACTACTCTACTACTCCTACTTCCCCTCC
>NW_001855481.1:0-1063 GCF_000209125.1 Entamoeba dispar SAW760
CTTTTTTGATGATTGTTAAACAAAGAGTTTAGATGAGAGGATGATTTGAATTATTATTTATTTAGACATCTTTTTATTAAGTGTTTTTGAAGTAGAAATGGTTTCAATATTAAAGTATTTGTTGATGGTTTTTAATGTAAATAAAACAAGACAAACTAGAATTGAGTGTTATTTATTTTCATTAATCATGGTGTAACATTTGTTTATTAGTATTTTACTGTTGTATTGATA
This sequence comes from Entamoeba dispar SAW760, assembly GCF_000209125.1. NCBI lineage: Eukaryota > Evosea > Mastigamoebida > Endamoebidae > Entamoeba > Entamoeba dispar. Next base: position 232 of record NW_001855481.1, read on the forward strand.
TCTTTCTATTATCAAATATTATTATCTATAATTTGATTATTCTAACAGAGCAGTAGATTGTTAGGTGAGTAATTTTTTGATAATCTTATGATGATGGAATAGAGATATATGAAAATGAAATAACACAAAGAAAAAAAGAAAAAAAAAAAAAGAAATATTTAAATTAAAAAGAACTATAAAAGAAAATAAAAAGAAATTGAAAATAAATGAGTCATTATTATACCAAAGAAGAAGCACAAATAGTCAAACAAAATGTTCAAAAAACAAATGAAGAATCATATAAAGCAGTTCAAAGAAATGGGGAGGCAATTAATTCATTAGAGGTAACAGCATCTGACCAAAGAGAACAAGCACATGAAATGAAGGTAGCATCAAGTGATGTTAAATTTACAATGAAAAAGCGAACAAAGATGATTATAATAGGGTCAGTTATTGGAGGGATTATATTAGCTGTTGTTATAATAATATTAATAATTGTTATTATTGTAGTTGCTAAATAATTAAGTGTTTATTAAAGAAATAAATAAACTTAAAAGTTTAATTAATTTTGAATAAAGAAAGTAATAAAGAAATAATTAATATATTATTATTGCTTCACAATGTTTTAATGCATCAGGTGCTATACAAATAGTTTTGGATAATTTTATTCTTTTCATTTTACTGCATCCTTTAAAACATTTTGTTGGTATTTCTTTAACACTTTTTGGTATTTCTATTTCAATTAAATTTTCACAAAATTCAAAACATGACTTTTTTATAATTTTTAATGTTGATGGTAATTGAATTGATGTTAATGATGTACATCTATAAAAACTATATTTCCTAATTTTGT
>NW_001855480.1:0-1235 GCF_000209125.1 Entamoeba dispar SAW760
TTCTATAACAATTCATTCTATTGTTATTAAAGTTAGTTGATGGTGTTCTTTTTCAAAGGAATGTTTAGTTCGTATTTTTGTAGTATTGTTTCTTATTATGTCTTTCAAAATATCAATTTAATAAAGTTTTTTTTTTTGATGTTTTCTATTTCTTTTAGACTATATTCTCTTTCTTTTAGTTAATTTTCATGTAAAACATCTATGTATTTTTTGTGTTATCTTAAACGAATGACTCGACTTTTAGTGTTTATTTGTTAATCAAAGATTACCTTATGACAATAAATATGTTTGTTTTTATTAATGATGAATGGTATTGTTGAAATTATTGTTGAAATGTTTAACTACCATTTTTATGTTTGATAGTATTACTGACCAGTTTTAATAATGATAACATTAATAATGACATTAGTGAATACACTTCATGACATGATTAAGTTGGTTGAATTTATAATAATAATGATTTGTATTCAAAAATTGTTAAAAAAGTATTTATTTTCAAGTATGTATTGGATAAAATAGATAGTTATAATAAAGAGTTAATTAAAGTTGTAAGGATGAAGAGAACCCCATTTCTTTCCTGTTTCAACAGTAACTACAAGAGGAACTTCAAGTTGGACAATATGTTCCATCAAATATTTTAATGTGACACAAACTTCATCAAGTAAATGATCAGGTACTTCTAAAACAATTTCATCATGGATATTTAATAAGAGTTGAACACCTAACCAAGTTGAATGTATTTTTTTGAATATTTCAATCATACACATTTTGATAATATCAGCAGCAGTACCTTGAATTGGAGAATTAACTGCAATTCGTTTAGATTCTGCAAGTGTCTTTTTATCACTAGAATCTGTTAAATTATTTATTCTTCTTCGTCTATTGTTAATAGTATGTACAAAACCTGTTGTTGATGCATTGGTAATAATTTCTTCTTTCCATTTTTTAAATGATGGGAATTGGTCAAGAAAAGACTCTAAAAATGTTTTAGATTCATCTAATGAAATATGAAGTTGGTCAGCCAATGAAAAAGGACCAATCCCATAAATACACCCATACACAATTGTTTTAGCTTTTCTTCTTTCACCATCAGTGATATCATTTACATTCTTTTTAAGCCAATGTGCTGCAATAAGTTTATGAATATCAATATTTGATTTAAAGAATTCAATGAGATGATGATCTTTTGTAAAATTAGCTAAAATTCTTAATTTCATTTGATTATAATCAATTGC
>NW_001855480.1:1335-7884 GCF_000209125.1 Entamoeba dispar SAW760
CAATGTAAGTGTCAAAGATTCTGTTGTTTGTGTTGAAGTTTTCCAAGACACATTTAATATCATTTCTATAATTTTTGATTTCTTCTATTAAGTTATGTACAATAATCAATCTCTTACTATTAATGATTTCTTTGAGTAAATCTTTGTTGAGTATAACATAATTATCACCAATCAATGCATGAATTCCATTGTTTGTACAATTTATAACAATTGATTGTTCAAGACTTTTCTCATTAAACATTATTTTCTCTTCCATTCTTGGTATTTTTTCAATTAATACCTTTAATTCAGAAATATCTATTTTATCTGGTAAGTGCTTGTATTGGATTTCAAGCATAGCTCCAACTTTTGGTTGTGGGGTTCCTTCTTGTTTTGTGCTTTTTCTCTTTCTTTTTTCTGGTACTTCATCATTTACATTAATACTCAGAGATTTTCTCCTCTCTTTTTTCTCTGTCTTTTTTGTTTCTTCACTCTCTAATTTGTTATCATCTTTAACATCTTTAAATAACGTTAGCAAGTCCTCTACAGAGTTTCTTGGTGTTTTTTCCATTCCTGATGATTTTGTTTTTTTGTTTTCAAGTTTTCTGTGTTTTTGACTAATTGGTATTGTATATGTTTATCTATTGAATAAAGTAGTTCTGTTTTTATTTAAACACAGTCTCGTGTAAATTTTAGTGGTTGTTCTACTAAAGAAAGTTAACACTATCTGTTATTAACGAACAAAAGAAGGAACGACAAAGGATGTTTATTTGGTTTTTAAAGATAATACCAACTGAAGAAGATAAATTGTTAATATATTGAATAGTGGTATACAATATTTTAGTTGTGTGATCTAGGACAGTCTGTTTAGTGAGTTGTTTTATTGTTATTCAAAAAGATAAAGAGAGTGAAGGATCAAACATGAGATGAGTATTTAACTAATGATGTTAACAAAGAAGAAAACGTTTCACATAAACACTGAATTGATTGTAAAGAGAATATAGATAGAGATACAACAATAAAGATAATGTGTTGCAAGAAAATGGAAATGTCAACAAGAAGAAACAATAGACAAGAAGAAACAGAATTAGACATGAGAAATTTGAAAGAGGATACTAGATGATAAGAAGATTGGAGTTTTAATAATCAAAACATAGAAATATATTCAAAGGAGTTATAACAAAATGAAAGGATATGCCAGATAAACAGAAGTGAGAAAAATAGAGACAACGATAATGAAAGAATAATAAATGACTTTAACCAAATTAATATGTAGAAGTAACTTGATATAATACAGTTATGATTATAACATGTTTTGTTCAATAAAAAAGAAGAGTGAGTAAATATTTTTGTAGAGTGAACATACTTTGATAAGACAACAAAAATATATCATCAGAATAAATGAAGTAAATACTAGTGGTGATGTTAGTTGTAAAATTATTAGTGTTAATAAACAAAATCATGAAACTGAACTGAATTAATTAGAATCAAAGATTAAACAATTATAGATAATAAAAATAACTAGGTAGAATAGAAAAAGACTGTATTTGAATGAAAACATAATTAGTTGAGAAACAAAGAACATGAATATATTAAAAGAAATAGTAATGAATTGAGTAGAATTATTAAATATATTTAATATAACAAATATAAATGATAAACATGAAAATAATAATATTCTTGAACAACCAACTCCAAGAGAAACATATAGAGATAGTAATTCTGATACAATAAAATTTACTAAAAGTACATTGTTATTTAGTATGAAATAAAAATATTCAATACACAAAAGAACTTATTAGGATATAATATTTAAATGATTTATTAATATAATATCATTAGAAGAATACAAATAACAAAAGAAATAAAATGAAAAATATCCGAAAAGATAATATTAACTGACAATAACTGTATAATGAAATAAAATCAATAAAATATAATAATTCATATGTTAATTAACCACAGTTTTACATAATTAATTATTTCATATTAAAATAAATAATATTGGAAGTTTTACAAGTTAAATTTTAATTAACATAAGTTATTAAAGTACATATGATATATCTTCTTACCTACTCAAATATAAACGAGAAACAATACCAGAAACAAGATAACCAAACATAATATTTAATGACATAATTTTAAATTAATAATTTAAACAGATCATGTGGATATTATTTAAATGGGTATTAACAAAAATATGCTTTCTGAATAAATAAAAAAGTAACTTAAAACAAATAATATTTCTAAATAAAATTTGTTAAATAAAGTTACCTTAAAATTCACTTTATGTCACTACATTTATAACAGTAATGTATTTGTTTTTTTTTGTTCTATCATAATTCAATATTTGTTTATTATTATCAGTTATTTTATTCACCTTTTTATCATCACAACCAAAGGTCTTATTATTCTTTATATTCTTTTTAATACTTCGAATACATGTATATATTTAAACACAGTACTAATCTTGTTGTTAAGTGAATGAATAAATTAATTTGTTATTGTACATATTTTTAAATTAGTTATATAACTGTTTTTAACATTGTAAAAAGGTAATCAAGATTTTTTGTTTTTAATATTCTGACAAATTAAATCGAAACACTCTTCTTCTACTACTTCTCATTTCTGCTTTCATGATTAAGAGTTTCTTTAACCGGATAATACATTCTTTTACAAGTATCTTTCTTAGCTTTCCCCTAAACTCTTTTATATTCAAACGAACAAATTAACTTACTGATAACTCTTCCAAAACAATTCCTTAATTCTACCTCATCTTGACAAGTTTGTTTTCTAAAAAAATAAGTCACAACACTCTATATATATTCTCTCTACCTATTCCATTCATTCTCCTATCTACCATCAAGTGATAATAACCTTTGTCAAATAATATACTAAATTTAAAATTTTAAAATAATGGAGCTTTACTCTGAATTCTTTTCAACACCTCAACCTCAAAATGTACTTACATCATTCATAAAACACCAAACCCTCCAACCTTCTTCACACTGACTCATTTTTTATTTATTTCAATCAACTTTCTACTCATCTTTCTGAAGGAAATCAAAAATCTTTTTAAAGCGTTCCATAACAAATTCTCATCTAGCCATTAATTATAACAGATATTTAATTTCATCATATTCATTATCAAAAATTAAATAAAACAAATAACCAAAAAAAAGGAGAAGAAAAAAAGGAAAACTTGAAAAGAAAAGAAACTAGAAAAGAAAGAAATGAATGAAAAGAAAGAAATATTTATAGAGAGATTATTTAAGTATTTAGATAAATTTATAGAAGTGAGTATAGAGGGGAAGAATAAAGAGTTAGTGTTAACGCCGGGGTTAGTGATGTTTATGAATGGACTGGCACATCCGTCTTTTGGGAAAAGAAATGGGATGAGTGAGTTTTTTAGGAAGATTAAACATGTTACAATTCAGCCGGAATCGGGAGAGATATTAGGAGGGATACAAGAAGGGAAAATAATAAAATTGCCTATAGGATTTGTATCAGCATGTAGTATAACACGATTAAATATACAAGATTTAAAAGTATTTGTGAATATGACAACAAAAGGATTAGCGGAGAATTTAATAGAATTAACAGTAGAGAATAGTAGAATTCAAACATTAGAAATATTTTTAGGATCAACACAAGGATTAATATGGAAAAAGTTAAAAACATTAAAATGTATAAAATGTAAAGTTAATGTAATAGGAGCAGGAATATTTGAAAAGAAATTATTTCCTAAATTACAGTTTTTAGATTTAAGTTATAATGAAATAAAAGTAATAGAAAATTTAGAAGAAAGACCAACAGATACATTAATATTAAATAATAATAAAATAAGAGAATGTTATATGTATTATTCAAATAATATTAAAAATTTATTTGTAGATGAAAATTATATTGAAACATTAAATGGATTTCAAGCAATGGGAGGATTAGAATGTTTATCAGCAAGAAGAAATAGAATAACAATGATAAAAAAAGAACAACAAAGTTTTAAATTAATGAAAAATTTAAGTGAATTAGATTTAAGTGAAAATCCAGTATGTGAAAAAGATAATTTTCGAATAGAATTAATATCATATTTACCAGAATTAAATAGAGAAATAGAATTTATATTAAATGAAGAAGATGTAACAATGAGAGAAATTGGAGAAGCAATGAAAATGAAATATGGAAGACATGAAGAAGAAAATAATTATGAATATATGATGAATGAAATTAATGAAAAAAAAGAAAGTAATATTAAAACACAAATGGAACTTGTAGATAGTTGGAAAAGAGAAAGATATTTAATTGGAATAATTAAAGGAATAAGAAAAGAAAATAAATATATAAAATTTATAAATGAAATAGTTAATACAGTAATGAATCAAAGAATTAATACAATACAACAAGATATTAAAACAATAATTAAATTAAGAAAAATATGTAATATTAAAATAGGATATGAAAATAAAGAAATAATTCCATTAACATATGATTTTGAAAGATTTAATATTAAATTAGGAAAAATAGAAGGAAATATTAGAATAGATACAGCAATAGAAACAGGAATTCAAAGTTTAATAGATGAAAGAAAAGGAGTAAAAAATTTTGGAATATCATTAGTAAATTTTATATCAAAAACATATAAAGGAAGAATAATTAGAATTATATTACCAGTAGAAATAGATACAGTTAAAAAAACAATAGAAATAATTATTGAAATATTTAAAAAACATAGAGAAATAATTCAAGAACCAATAATTAGAAAAGATGGTAGAAAAGTATTTATGACAGAAATGTTAAAACATATTAATCAAATGTTATGTAATATTGAAAGAGGAGGAAATGATTATAAAAATTATGTAGAAAGTAAAATTAAAATTACTAAAGAAATTGAAGAAAAAAAAGAAACTAGATTTGTTGAATATAATAAACCAAAGAAAGAAAGAGAAAATTCACAAATGTTAAAAAGACAAGCACCAAAAAGAGTTGGAGCTAAAGATGAAAAAGTTATTGAAAGTAGTATTGGATTTGAATTTCAAAATATATCTAATGATAATAATTCTAAAGAAAAAGAAAAAGAAAATATTAATAATAAAGAAAATATTAATTTTAATGATAATAATAATAATGATAAAGAAAATGATGATGAGAAAAAAGAAGAAATTAAAAATAAATTAGATATTCTTTCAGTTGATGATATTCCAAAAGTAATTCATAGACCAGGAAGAAGAAAAGATAAAAAAGATGAAAATATTCAATCTAATATTTCATCAGATAATAATTCTTCTAATATTCTTAATATTGATATTAAAGATGGTTTAAATAATGAATCTTTACAATCAGAATCTTCTCCTCAACCAATTGTAAAAAGAATTGCAAGAAAAGGAAATAGAAGACCTCCATCTAAAAAAGCACTTCAAGTAGGTTCTAAAGAACTTAAAGATTCTGATGTCGTTCATTTAGATCAATCTATTCCTCTTGATTCTTCTCTTCATGAAAATCTTTCTGATATTTCTTCTCCTCTTATTCCTGATGACCATCAACCTCAAAAGAAAATTATTGGTGGTCAAGGTTTTGGAGGTGGTGTTAATGCTGAATTATTAGCTAAACTTGCTTTAAAAAAGAAAAATTAATTTTTTTTCTTTTTTTTTTTCTTTTTTTTTTATCCTTTTCATCATTATTCATTTTATATTTTCATCATTATTCATTTTATATAACAATTCTTCTGAGTTTTAAAGATGTCGAAGTATTACAGGAGAATACTACAATTTATAACAATATCAATACCAAAAGAAGAAGAAATATCAATTATGAAATATATATGATAGAAGAATAAGTGCAAATATTATCTGTATGAACAGAAATATAATATTATCATAATTACCATAATATTATCATCATAACAATTATCAAATAATTATAATAATACTTGTATGAATCATTTCATTCATTTTCATCATCATAACTATTTTATCATTATTTCAAATAGAAACAATCAATATCATAATACAAATAAATCACATAATAAAACACAACATAGATATAAACAAATCATACTAAAAAACAACAACAAATAAGAAATAAAATAAAAGATAGAAATAATAAAATCAAGAATATTTGAAAATGTTCTTTGAAGATGAAATTAAAATATTACACCACAATAAATAGAAGAAATTAAGAACACAAAGATTAAAGAATATAATCAACAATAATGAGAAGATAGTATTTACTTTTAAGAGAAAAAACAAAAATGAATAGAATGGAGAAACTATCAGTATGACACTTGAAGAAGATGATAAACAACTAAATCAAAAAGAAATAAATGATAAATACTTTAATAATAAATATAGATGAGTATTGAAAATGATGATGAAAATGAAATTACTGAAGATAAGAAGATATTTAATGAAAAAGAAAAGATTAAAATAAAAGAAGAAGAAGAAAGAAAAAGATAAAAGAATTAAAGAATAGAAAATTAAAGAAAAGAATAATAAAGAGAAAGAAGAAAAAAAAGAAATACAAAAGAATAACCAGAATTAATAAATTAACAAATGATATTATTTCATCAAAGAA
>NW_001855480.1:7984-9852 GCF_000209125.1 Entamoeba dispar SAW760
TAAATCAGAAATCAAATGAAGAGATATGAAATCAACATAAGAAGAACACATCATCTGAACACGACAATCAAAAAACAATTGAAACAAACAAATATAGAAGAAATTCTAACATTCTATAAATGTTTTGTACTAAAATTAATAGAAATAAAAATAAGATATTAAATTAAAGAAGAAGAAATAAAAAGATTAATATATGAAATTGATATTAAAATAGAATATATTAATTAAATAAAGAAATAATAAAGAAAACATTTAAAATAAAGAAAATAAAATTGAAAACAATAAAAGAAAAGAAGAAGAAATAATAACACACCAATTGAAAGATATTGAATTAAAAGAATTAATAGCCGGAATAAATAAGAAATAAGAAATACAATAAATAATAAGAATAAATAAATAAATAAGAATGAAATAACAAAAAGATGTACAATTTAATAATTAATATTACAATAAGAACAAATACATCAAATAATTAATATCATTAATACAAATAAAATATTAATCAATACATTAGATGATTATTACCATTATATTAAAATTGTAACAACAACTATTAACATCATTATTAATAAGAACAAAGAAATGAATGAGAAATATAGAAAGAATAATACAAACAAAATATATAGAATAATATATTTACTTCATAATAAACAATATATGAAAATAAAAAGAATATTAAATATTAAAAATATGATATATATCATAATAAAATAAAAAGAAATGAACAAATAAAATATTATAAATACATCAAAAGAATGAAAAGAATAGAAATAGAATTAAGAATCAATTGAAAAGAATAAGAATGAATTGGGAACCAAAATAAGTAAAGAAATAATGAATCTAAATAATAAACCACAAAAAGAAAAGGGCAAAATATTTTGAATCAATAAAATAATAGTTTTTATTATTTTGTTCCTAAAAAAAAATAAAAAATAAAAAAGTAAATTAAATACACATTCTATATTCATTTATATTTGTTTATATTTTATATCATTTTATGATAAATTGTTCTGAATTATAAATGTTTCAGAAATGATATTTGTTTCAATGTATGTATACATTTTTATTATTATGTTATTATTATGTTATTTATGTATTTTATTTTTATATTTATTTCTATTATTGTATTATATATCATCATATTATCTCTTTATTATTATATTTATCATATTTTATTAGTTTGATATTCTTATTATTTATATTTTATTTTATATATTAATATATTTTTATTTATATATATTTTCTTATATATTAATACATTTCTTTATCTTATTTTCATTTTGATTATATTTTTATATTTTATATCTATTTTCTCTTTATATTTATTATTATTTTATTTATATTATATTGATTTTATTTATCTTTTCATTTATATATTTTATTTATTATTATATCATTTCTCTTATTATTTCTTTATCATTTATTATTATTTATTTAATTTTTATATCTTCTATCTATATCATATGAAATTATTATTTAATATTTATTATATATTACATATTATATATTAATCATATAACATCTATAACTGACTATATAATAAACATTGATAATAAATTATATATAAATAAAAATCATAAAAATAAAAAAGAATAAAATAAATTGCATAAATAAAATAAAGTTAAATAATTTATATCAATAAATTAAACACTTTTTTATTTCATATTTCTAATTTCTATAATAAAAAATGCATCCATTATTTCATCATTCTTTTCATCATTTATTATCTCATTTTGAATTATTCTTTTTTATCTTCTTTCATTTTATATTCTCAACTTTCTTATTCTTTTCATCTTCTTCTACTTCTTAATTTCACTTTTTTCTTTCATGTCCTTCTTTTTCATCATTTCTCTTCCTTTTCTCTTATT
>NW_001855479.1:0-8565 GCF_000209125.1 Entamoeba dispar SAW760
AGATCTTCTAATCTATTTATTTTCCTTAGGATTTCTTTTACTTCATCAAATTTATCTCATTTAAATTTATTTTAGAGATAATAATACATACACATTGAAATTATTTTCATATCTTCTTGTAGATTTTCTTTTCTCCTGACCATACCCATTTATTATTTATTTCTCTAATTAATTTATCTGCTTCTTTCATTTTCCAGTAGTAATTAATATTTACACATTTATCTATTTTCATTTCTTTAACTTGAATAATGATAGAGTTAAGATATTCATCATCAATATCAGTAGAGTTATTTTTTATGATAATGTTTTTTATTATTGGATTACACTCTACTTTCCCTTCTATGATGGAGTTCACTTTCATTTTAATATATCTTTTAGTTGTTTCTTTTATTCTATGTGATTTTTTAATATTATTAATATATTCTTTCTCATTATTTACATTAATTTTTATTATTTTTATTATGCTTTCTATTTGTTCATTTTCTTATTTAATTTCTTATTTAATTTATTATTTAACAAATTAATTGCAAAACAATACAACACATCAATTAAAATTCTATTTGTTTGATTTGTTGTGTTTTCTTTTCTTCTTGACTGATTATCATTTCTTGTTTTTTGATACTCAGTGTTTTGCTCTCTTCTATTTCCAGAATTGTCTTTTTCATAGTTGTAGTTTGGTTCATTTGTATTGTCCCAGATGATGATGTTCTCAATATTGGTTGTGTATTTATCACTAGAGTCATTGTTTTCTTCTTCTCCAGTTCCTTCTGGGATAAAAAATTTTCGATACTTTCTTGTTGTTTTGATATTAATTGTTTTTGTTCTTCGTTTTCTCTTTGTGTATGGTCTAATTCTTCTTTTGTTTTTTCTGCAATCTCATAATTTTGAATCGCACTTTTTTGATATACAGAGATTTGATTTTCTTTATCTCTTATGTTCTTCTCCAGCTCATCAGCCCTCTTCTTCTCCATCACAGCACTCTTAAGGACTTCGTCCTTTTCCTTCTTCAGCTTCTCACAGCTAGCTCGGAGTGTTCGGATGGTTTCATCCTTACCTCCTACTTCTATGACCCTTCTACCATTTGCTTCTTTTATTTTTCCTTGTAATGTATTATTTTCCTCTTTTAATTTAGAGTTTTCTTTTCTTATTTCATTATATGTAGTTTGAATATTGTTTATTTGTGTTCTCATCTTTTCTATTTCTTCTTCAATCTCTTTCCTGACTGTTTCTCGTGCTTTTTGAATCATTTCATTTGAAATAGTTCGTTCTTCTTCCATCTTTTTTTGTTTGAAGTTCTTTAATAGTTTCTTCTATTTCTTTAATTTTATTTTGAAGTGTGTTAATTTCTTCTTTGTTGCTTTCTTCTTCCTTTTTCTCTTCTTTATCTTGTGTTTTTTATTTATTATTATTTTTCATTTATTATTCTTGCAGCTTTACATCTATCATTCATTTCTTTGATTGGATTTTGTGTTTGATTTCTTCTTCGATTGTTTTAATATCTTCACTTTTCCAATCTTTTGTTTTATCTTTGAATTCTTCTTTGATTTTCTCTAGTGTTTTCTTCTTTCTTATTGAATATACTTCTTGGAGAATATTATACATTTTCTTTACCTTCATACTTTTTAAGTAATTCTTCGTATTCTCATTTCTCATTTTCTTGTTATTCTTTTAATTTTCATTTTAATTTCTTTTGTTGTCAACCATTTAGGTTTCTTGTTTGTATAATGTTTATTATCATCATATTTACTTTCTTTCTTATTTGTTTTTATTTGTATTCTTCTTTTTCTATTCACTATTCTCTTGTTATTTCTTTTATCATAATTATTATGCATTTTATTGTTATTGAAGTTCTTTCTTTTCTTTGAACTTGAATACCTGTGTCTTGTTTGATTTTCTTTACAAGACCCTATGGTATTACTCAATAGCCATGGCAACAAAATTTGTTGTATATTCTGAATTGATAAAAGGATCAATGAACAATATAAAATAATAAAAATAACACTTAATTATCTACATTTTTATGATTAATTGTATTTTCATTTCTATTTCATTTTCATTTATATCATTATTATGTGATATTATCATTAATTATGATGAGATGTTTTGTTATTTATTATTTTTATTATCTTCTATTTTCTTGTTTTTTATTATTGTTATTTAAAACAATAAAAATGAAATAACATTTATTAAAATAATAAATAAAATGATGTGTTACAAAGATTGTATTTAATTATTTAATCTTATTATTTTAATCTGATATTTATTAAATTAAAATGGAATCAGTGATGAATAATCAATTAATTAAAGAAATAGTGGAAACACTTCCAAATATTTATCAATCAATTGATGATACTACTAAACATTATCATTATTATTTAGGATGTATTAAAAATGAAATATTTGAGAAACAAGATAATGAAACATATGAACAAGCAATTAAAAGAGGAGAAGGAATATTTGATAGAATTGATGAAATAATTAGAAGAAGAAGAATAGTAATAGAAAAAAGTCAAGAAACAATTAAAACAATAGAAATAATTAAAAATAAAATGAAGAAAATAATAGAAGAATGTAATGATGATTCAGAAACAATTAATAAAACAAAGGATGAACTAATAGATAAAATCATTCATATGGAAGAAATGAATATGAAAGATAAAATTAAGAAATTAGAAGAAGAAATTAACAATATTAAAACAAAATTTAATAAAAAGAAAGAAGAATGGTTTACACAATATAGTGATTATTTCGAGAGGAAGAAGATAAAAGAAGAAGAAGAAAGATTAAGAATAATGAAAGGAATGAATACAATTGAAGAAATGAAACAAATAGAAGAATGGACAAATAGAAAAGTATCGAATATATTATTTGATTCAGATAAAGATAATTGGAAAGTTAATACATCAGTATTTGAACAAAGAATAATAAATAAAGAACGTATAATAATTATTATTGAAGATACAAATGGAAATAAATTTGGAGGATATGTTAATGTGAAAATTGATAAATTTGGTGATTATATAAATGATCCAAAATCATTTTTATTTTCATTAGAATCAAAAGGAAGAATACAAGGAATGATGAAATTTGATATCAATGATCCACAACATGCATTTTGGTTAAATAATCAATCACATGGTTATTTGTTTGCATTTGGATATGGAAATGATATTTGTGTTTATAAAGAAAATAATAAAACAAATTCAAGATGTTGTCAATCTTCATATGAATATAAAGGAATATCAAAATCACTTTGTGGAAAACAACATCCAGAACGTTTCACACCACAACGAATCATTATAATTGAAATGAAATAATTTTTATTCATTATTATTTATTTGAATTATAAAATTAAAAAAGAATATAAAATAAAATCAATAAATAAATATGAACATTTCATCTATCAATAATGAAATGGTGAAAATAAAAATGTTCATATTTCATTTTTGTTTTATTTCATTTGAAATAATCATATTCATTGTGTTAATTTAATAAATAATAAAAAGAAATAAGAATAAAAGATAAATAAAAATATAATAAAATATTTATTTTATTCTTTTTTATTTATTTTTTATTTTATTTATATTATTTTATATTTATTTATTTTATTCTTCTTCTTTTATCTTTATATCTATTATGTATTTCTTATTTTATTATTTATGTTATATCCTTATATCATTTTATTCTTATTTTATATTTATTCATTATTATTCATTTCATATTAACAATGATAAATATCAATACAACATATAATAAATAAATGATATAAGATAAACAACAATAAATAATAATAATAAAATATAAACAAACAATACAAACAAATATAAAATAATAAAATATCATCTAATATAAAATAATAATAATAGTAAAGAATAAAAATAAGAAATAAATGATGTTTAGAACAGAAAAAAAATGAGAAAAAGAAGAAATGAGTGATGTTAAGAAAAGATAAAAATCAATATAAAATATAAAATCAAATATAATAAATAACAAGAATAAGAATGATTATATCTTATTTTATTAATATAATTATATCTGTATACTATTTTTGTAATACAAGAATGCCATGAAAATCATATAGAAATAATTATTACAAACAAATAGATTTAGAAGACATTATCAATGTTATAACTATAATCATTATCAACAAAATAATAGCCATAATCACTTTAATAATAATTATCATATTTATAAATACAATAGTACATTCTCAAATAATCACAATTAGAATAAAAAGAAAAGTAATTATTATAACCACAAATACTATAATACAGATAAAATGTTTAATCAATATTACTATGAAAATAAACAAAGTAAAAGATATAGAAACAGAAGATATTACAAGAAAAGACAATGAAGAAAGACAAAAGAAAACAAGAAAATAATCCAAGAATGGATGAATAGATTTGAAGAAATAGAAAAGATAATAAAAGAGAAGTTATGTAAGAAAGAAGAAGAACAAGAAGAAATACACATGGAAATTGAAGAAAAAGAAGAAACAACACAAGAACAAGAAAGGGATATAGAAGAAGAGAAGAGACAATAGAAAGATATGAGAGAAAAAAGAAATAGAAGTTGAACAAGAAAGAGAAATAAAAGAAATGGAGAAATACAAAAGAAAGAAGAAGAAATAAAGAAAAGAGAGAAGAAAGAAGAAGTAAAGAAGAAAGACAAAGAAATAGAAAGAATGAAGAGTAAACACCAGATAGAAGTTTATCAGAAAGAAGAAGAAATACGAGCATTGAAAGTGAATTTAGAGAAACAAAAGAAAGGAAGAAGAAATAAATAGATTAAAGAAAGAAATAAGAGAAAGAAATAAGAAATAAACAAGAAGAAGAAAACAATAAAACAAAAGATAAAACAAACAACAAGAAGAAGAAATAACAAAGATAAAAGAACAAAAACACAAAGAAATTAAAGACAAATAAATAGAAATAGAAAGAAGAAAAAACAAGGAATTAGAAGATAAAAGAAATAGAGAAACAGAAAGAAGAAAATGATAAGATTGAAACAATAAAAGAAAATTCAATTATCAAACCATCAGAAGAAAAAGAAAACAACTTTAATAAAGAAGATATCAAAGATGTAAATTTTAACAAATTGAAGAAGAAGAAAACAATATTGCCAAAACAGAAGCACCAAAGAAGTGGATCGAGTGGAATAATTATAGAAGAGAAGAAGTAGATTCTATCAAAGAAGAAACCAGGAAGAAACTAAAACAAATACAAGAATGAGTAATTCAAATCATGAGAGAAGAATTACTAAGAATGACATTAGAATAACTGGAGAAGATAATTGGAGAGGATATCAATATAGAATAAATAATGAAGAACAAATGAACAATCAGAACTTGATGAAAAGAAGATAAAAAGTTATTAATATTATTGATTAAATATAATAAATATTAAAATGAAAATTAGATATTACACAAATTAAAGAGATAATAGAAGAAAGAATAATAATAATAATAAATAAAGAAGAATAATACATAGAAATGAATAAAAGAACAGAACAGATGAAAGAAACAAGAAAAAGATAATATAAATAACAATAAATATAATGAATAATTATAAATATATTCAATAAACTAAAATAAATAATGATAAACAACATGAAAGATGAAATAAATAATAATAAAATGAAATAATACAATAAAATAAAGAAAAATAAATAAAATAACATATATTAATTATTATTTCAATAAAAAATATATGATGAAATAATTAAATATATGAATGAAGAATTGAAGTGTGAATGTGAAAATATAGAAGATATCAAAAAGAAATATATAAAATATCATATTATATTTCTAAATATCAATAAAATAATTTTATAAGATATCGAAGATGAAATTGAATAAGAGTATAAATTCTATAAAATTTGTAGTAAAAGAATTAATACAAATGTACATAATAAAACGTATCAATTTCATTAATAAAAAATACATATTTATAATAATAAAATATTTAAATAATAAATACAATGAAATATGTTAATTAGTGGACATTAAATTAAATAAACAATCAGTTAATAAAATACAATGAAAATAAAATGATAAGAAGTTAACAATTAAAATAATGAAAAACAATATAAAGAGAAATGAATATAAGCAATTTTTATATGAACTAAGAAAACAATAATTATGGTGAAGTATTTTTAATGATGAAATAACAAAAATGATTACTATACTATTAAATTAAAGTGTAATAAGTATATATAAATGGATAAACATGAATTGATAGATAAATAAAGATAACTAATATAAAATATAAAATATATGATGAATAAACAAAAAAAGAATAAAATAAAAAGAAATGGAAGTTATCTTCAATAAAAAATAGGAATTGATAAATTCAAAGAAGAATATAACATAAAAAAAAGTTCAAATACTGACACAGAAACGAATTATAATCCAAATGAACAATTCATAACCAAGGAGATATTTATATAGAAGATAAAACAAATAAGAAAGATAAGTAATATATTTACAATTGAATAAAATTATAGAGAATTATTCAAGATAAAATAGAATAAAAGTTAAAATAAAAATAAAACAATAATATATAATAAATATAATAAACAAAAAAAAGAATCTGTTAAAAATCTAAAAGAGCACCAAATTATAAAACAATTAGAAATAATGGTAATAGATATAATAAATGTAATTATAATAATAATGGAATCATAGAAGTGACTACGGAGATATAGAAGTAGTTTATGGATAAAAAGTTCAAGAGAGGGAATGAAATAGTCTCAACAAACAAAATAGAAAAGTCAAAATGGATTGTTATTTTATTTATTATTTTATATTACTTAAAATATAATAGAAAGAAAATTGATTTATTAAAGATATCAATATTTAATGAAATAAAATAGATTTAATAAATAGACATGAATTTAATTAAACAGATGATTTAAATGTTAGTCTTGTTAATTTATCACAACCATAGAAACACATCCAATCTAGCATTCTATTATGTTGTGGAAGTGAAATTGATGTAAGAGAAATACAATATAAAAAACATTTATCACCAATTAGTGTTACGCTTTGTGGAATATTAATTGATTTTAATGAAGTACAACCACAAAAACATTTATATCCAATTGATTTTACATTTGATGGAATTGTTACTGTTTCTAAATCAATACAATAACTATAACATTCATTTTCTAAAATATTTACATTCTTAGGAACATTATTTCCATATTTTTTTCTATCTTCTTTTGTATAACAAATATTTTTACATTCATTTCCTTTATTTATTTCTTCAATTGCATCACTATATGTTTTTTTATACCATATAACTTTCTTATTGATTTTTCCTCCTTCTATTTTCTCTTCATTTTCTTTTCTTAAATGAAGTGTTTCAATATTAGGAAAGTATCTTCTTGTTTTTATGTTAATTGGAATTGGATTAAAATGAAATTTTTCCATGTTCCCTTCATACTTTTTGCATGTCATTTCAAAGTTAATAAAGTCATTAATATTTTCAAAATATGTTGATACAATCATCCCTGTATATTTGTCAAGTGTTCTTTTCATGTCATTTCTGTTTGTATCTATCTCTTTAATATCAACAACGGCCTTTGTTATGTTTTAACTTTCTTTCTATTGTTATTTTCTTGTGTTATATTTTCTATTTCGTTTTGGTGTTGGTTTTTCTTAAAGTTTTTCAAGAAATCTTTTGATTACTTTAATTAATTCTTCATTTTCAAGAATGTCATTATGTTTACATCCGTTGATTATATCATATCCATATCTCATCTCTTCTGGAATTGAATTGTAGATTTCTACTGACTCATCAACTCCTATCAATTCATCCTCTCTCCCATGAATTACTTCAACTGGAATATTAATGTGTTTCAATTTTGTTATATTTTCAAACATATCATTTATTACCATTCCTGCATATTTACTTACTACTCCACAAATGCTTGTGAATGTTGAGATAATAATCATTCCCCCTATCTTTTGTTCCTTTATTTCTTCTTCTTTCTTTTCTTCTTTACTTTCAAAACTTTCATTCATTTCAATCTCTTGTACCTCTTCCCATTTCCCACATTCCTGACTTGCAAATGAAATACTCACTCCTCCTCCAAGAGAGTGTCCCATTAACACTATTCGTTCCCATGATACTCCGTTGTTGTGCAGATAATTATACACATCCCTAAGATCTTCTACACTATTTATTTCACTGCTTTCTCCCTCATTTCTACCATATCCTGTGTAATCATATCCAACAACATTACATTTTAGTTGATGTGCTAGATTTTCTATGAATGGTAAACACATACCTAAATCTTGTGAATTTCCATGACTGTAGACTATTGTCCAGCACCTCCTATCTATTAGTCTTCTTCTCATGCTAACTTAACATCAACAAACGTGCATTCCTCATTCTCTTTCACTATTGCAACTGGAATATGTCCATCACGATTTCTCTTTCTAATCATCATAAAGTTATGGTTGAAGTAGGACGGTGGGGGTGGGGTGAATGTCAACATCTTCACAATTGACTGACCCATCTCAATTCACAATAACACATTCAAGATTTCAGTACTTTT
>NW_001855479.1:8665-21264 GCF_000209125.1 Entamoeba dispar SAW760
ATGTTTGTACTATCATTTATTTATCATTATATATGTTGAGTTTATGTGTCTATTTTTATATCATTTTTATATATTATCATGTGTTTATCTTTAACTATTGTGTTTATTTATTAATTGATTAGGATTTCATTTATCATTTAATTTTGATTGTTTTTATATATTATTATATATGATACTTTTATCTTCATTATTCCTATTTTTGTATTTGATATATTTATTCTAGGATTATTTGTTCTTATTCAATTTAATTATTCTTCATCTCTCATTCATTTGTCTTTTTATTTTGTTCATCATTTTCACCTTTCATTTATTTAATATTTTTGTTACTTTTAATAATTTGTATTTTACTTATAAAAATGACTTTTATTTGTTTGGGAGAAGCTAAGAAAAAATGAAAATAAGAGAAAAAGGAAAAGAAATGATGAAAAAGAATGATATAAAATAAAAAAGTGAAATTAAGAAGTAGAAGATGATGAAAAGAATAAAAGTAGAATGTTGAGAATATAAAATGAAAGAAGATAAAAAAGAATAATTCAAAAAGAAATAATACAAGATGAAAATAAAGATGAAATAAATGATGCATTTTTTATTATAGAAATTAGAAATATGCAATAAAAAAGCGTTTAATTTATTGATGCAAATTATTTATCATTATTTTATTTATGCAATTTATTTTATTTATTTTTATTTTTATAATTTTTATTTATATATATTATTTATTATCTTTCTTTTTAATATATTGATTATTTTATTTTATTATTTATTATTCTCTATTCTTTTATTTGTTCATTTTTATTATATTTATGAAATATTTCAATATTATAAAATAATTTTATTGTTTAATTATTTAAATGATTTATATTAAAATGAATTTATTTTATATTTTATTGATTTCTTTTATCTTTATTTTATATTTTAATAATTTCTTTAATATCATCATTTTATATTATTATTATTATTATCTTTATTGTTTCATATTTTTATTATTTATTATTATTATTATATTTTTCATTTCTTATTTTATTTTAATTTATTATTATGTTTATTTATATTTCTTTTCTTTCTTATTATTATTCTTTATTCTTATTATTTCTTTATTTATTAATTTTTCTATTTTATTTATTTTCATTTGATTCTTATTTTCATTTCTTGTTTTGATTATTTTGATTTGATTTAATTTTAATTATTATTATTATTATATTTTTGATTATTAATATTTATTTATCATTTATTTATTATTTGTTTTTATTATTATCATTTGATTTATATTTATTATTTATTTCTTTTATTATCTTTCTTTTCTTTATTCTTTATTATTTATATTATATTCATATTTCTTATTATTTATTTTTGATTTTAAATGATTGTTTCAATATTCATCATTTTATTTATATCTATTATATTAATCTTATATCATTAAATTATATCATTAAATATTGAATAATCAATGTGATATAACAAAATAATTTAATTAATATATCATTATAAAATGAAATGATTAATAAATGATTTCATAATAAATATTAAATTCATGAAATAATGAATAATATAATACAAAATGATAAATAAAAATAAAAATGATAATAATAAATAAATAATAATACAAAATATAAATAATAATAAATATAAAAATGATATAATACAAATATAATAATCAAATTAATATATAAATAAAAATAATTAATAAAAATAAACAAATAATAAAATTGAATATATTTTTTATTAAACAATCGAATAAATAAAATAAATAAAAAATATAAATAATAATAGAATAAGAATAAAAGAAATATATATAATAAATAAAAATAATAAAAACATACATAGAAAAAGAAATAAAAAAATAAAATATAATAAACATAAAATAATAAAAGAATAATAAGAAAAGATAAAATAAATAATAAAAATAAATAAATAATAAAATAATAAACATAATATTTATATTAATAAAATACTAAATGATATAATTAATAAAATCAAATATAACATATATAAATGATAAATATGATAAATAAGAATAAAATAAACACAAAAATAAGAAATAAAATAAATAACAAAAATACAAAAACAAATATATTCAAATAAAAAATAAAATAATATAAACAAGAAGAGAAAAGAAGAAAAATATAATATAATCAATTATAAATATTATATGATTAATATATAATATGTAATATATGATAAATAATAAATAATAAATTCATATGATATAGATAGAAGATATAAAAATAAATAAATAATAATAAATAATAAAGAAATAATAAGAGAAATGATATAATAATAAATAAAATATAGAAATGAAAAGATAAATAAAATCAATATAATATAAATAAAATAATAATAAATATAAAGAGAAAATTGATATAAAATATAAAAATATAATCAAAATGAAAATAAGATAAAGAAATGTATTAATATATAAGAAATTATATATAAATAAAAATATATGAATTTAAATAAAATATAAATAATAAGAATATACAACTAATAAAACATGATAAATATAAAATATATAGATAATATGATGATATATATAATATAAGAATAAAAATAAATATAATAATAAAATACATAAATAACATAATAATAAAAATGTATACTTACATTGAATCAAATATCATTTATGAATTATTTATAATTCATAACAATTTACCATAAAATGATATAAAATATAAACAAGCATATATGAATATAGAATGAGTAATTAATTTACTTTTTATTTTTTATTTTAAGAGCAAAATAATAAAAACTATTATTTTATTGTTTCAAAATATTTTGCCCGAATAATTTAATAAAACGAATGACGCTTAGTATTAAAACAAATGACTTTTATAAGAATTAACCAATTAGAAAAGAAGTAATATTTTTTAAAAAAACCCTATTTTCTGCATTATCCATATTTAAACTACAAAATAAACTTACTATTCATCAAATGTCAAGAGTAGTAATAAAATTCTATTTAAATGGAAAATGTATTTCAACTAAACCAATGAATTCACAAGACAATTTGAAAACAGTTAGAGAGAAATTAAAAGAAAAGATATCTGACTCTCAACAATTTCTATCAAAAGATGGAGATTTAATTGATATAGATGGAGAAGATTCATTTACTGTAGGAGATGTAATTGATTCATCAAGAATAATAAATATCAAAGAAACAGGAGATAAAAAAAGAATAAAATTAAAATTAAATGATGAAATAATTAGCACTGTTCAAGTAGATACTAAAACAAAGATAAGTGATATCAGAAAATCAATTCAAAATATTCTAGAATCTGCACATTTTTATACACTTGATAATGAAATAATTGAAAAAGAAAATGAAGAACAATTTTTAGTAGAAGATATAATAAATAATGATGAAATTAATCTTAAAAATGAGAAAGAAAATACACTAAAAAAGGATATTGTAACTGTTAGAATATATTTAAATGGAAAACCATTAATAAAAAATGAATTCAACAAGAACTCTTCTCTTTCAGATATAAGAAAGAAAATTGAATTTGTAAAACATGTTCCAAAAGAATTTGTATTTGAAGACCAAGAAGGATTTAAAATACTAACTGATAAAGAACAAAAAATAAAATTAACATCTATTCTTTATGATAATAAGATCAATATAACAATAGAAGTGTCTGACACTTCTCTAAATGATACTACAATTATATCTGAACCAAATATTCCAATTAAAGGAAGTAAAAGATTGGAAAATCATGAAAAAGGAAAATTGAAAATATATTTATATCCAAATGAACCATTTAATCCAAAGGATGAAAATGATGCAATTGCTATTTTAGTTGTTGGACAAACAGGAAGTGGTAAAACAACATTATTAAATAGTTTTATAAATGCATTACATGGAATCAAGATAACAGATGATTTTAGATATATAATTATAAATGAAGATAATTTAAAACATAATAGAGATCAATCTAAAAGTCAAACAACCAAAGTATCAATTTATAATATTAAAAGAACAAAAAGAGCGCCACCAATAAAAATAATAGATACACCTGGATTTGGAGATACAAGAGGAATTGAACATGATAAAGAAATTATTAAACAAATCAAAGAAAAATTTGAAACAGAAGTATTAGATTTAAATGCTATTTGTTTTGTTGCAAAATCAAGTAATGCAAGATTAACACTAAATCAGCAGTATATATTTGGGAATATTATTAATTTATTTGGGAAAGATATGAAAAAGAATTTTATTGCAATGCTTACATTCTGTGATGGTAAAACACCACAAGTTATTAATGCACTACAATCGCAAGATTGTATTTTCAGTACAATTATTCCATACATAGATAAACCATGGTATTTAAAATTCAATAATTCAGCTATTTATTCAGATAATACTGAAGATTTATTTACACAAATGTTTTGGAAATTAGGTATGAAAAGTTTTGATGAATTTATTGAAAAATTAATAAAATTACCAAGAAAATCATTAGAAAAATCCAGAGAAGTTTTAAAGAGAAGAGAATAAATTAATACCCAAATTGAAGGATTGAGGATATCATTAAATAAAGGTTTGACAAAAAAGAATGAAATAGAACATTATTGTGAACAGTTCTATTTGAATCGTGATAAAGTTAATAATAATCAAAATTTTACTTTTCCTGTAAACATAATAGTACAAAAAAAGGTTGACTTAAAAAGAGGAGAGTATGTAACTAATTGTTTAGTATGTAATAGAACATGTCATTATCCATGTTATATTGAAGGAGATATTAAAAAACGTTGTTATTGCATTGGTGATAATGAATGTTGTAATGTATGTAAATGTCATTATACACATCATGCAAACTCATCATACAGATTTGAGTATATAACAGAAACAAAACAACAAACAGCACAAGAAATATTTGAAAGATATAATGAAGGTAAAGAAGGTGTGGCTAGTGCAGAAAATTTGTTAAAAAAGTTAGAAGAAGAATATTATAAAATTCAAATGGATTGTTATGATAAAGAAGTAGAAATTATAGAATGTATTAATAGATTATCATCAATTGCATTAAATGGTAAAATTAATAGTTCTAATGAATATTTAGATTTATTAATTGAATCAGAAAATGAAGAAAAGAAAACAGGATATAAAGAAAGAATTGAAGGATATAAAGAACTAAAACAAACAAATCAAATAATAGATGATGTTATGAAAAATTCAATAACAAAAAAGAGTAAGGAAGAAATTATGAATGAACTTAAACAAAGAAAGAATGACATAAAAGAAGGACAAAAATCAACATTAGATAAAAATTGTTCAGAATGTGTTATTTGCTGAAGACAAATAATTAAATGGAAGTTTTAATTAATTGGTTTAGTTTAATTCATCAAATATCTTCATTATAAATGAAATATATAATATCATTTATTATCTTATTTGTAATGTTATCATTATAGTTGTAGAGTTAAATATTAGTTTCATTTTATCTTTTTAAGTGTTAATTAATGATTAAATCATCAATAAGTATCATACCGATATTATTTAAACTTATTTACTCTTAAATTTCTCATTTTTCTTGAAGTATTTTGTATTTATTTAATTTGTGTAACTAGTTGAGATGTGTTGATATTGTACAATTACAATATCAATGAATATGATTTGTTGTTAATGAAATGTAATTGATTATGTAATAATTAAACTCTGTATTTAATTCATAAAACAACAAACTCTCTATTTGATTGTTGTGTGATATGAACAAACATATGTGATATATACACATTTTCTCATTGATTTTCTGATTCAATAACATTATGTTGATATTCATTCTCATTATTTCTCTATTTGCTTGATAAATTCATAAATAACCATTGAACAATTTATCTTGAATTTTATCAAATAACTCTACTAAATGACATTACCATTTGAATAACACTCTTTTTTATTCACTGATTTTCTCTTTTATATACTTTTTATTTATTTTTCTTTTCTTAATGAATCAGTGTTTATTCTAATTGGATTTCGTTATTTGTTTTTAGTTGTTTAGTAGACTAACCAAGACAATAAATTACAAAGAATATAAATATGATATTCTCATTAACTAATTTTTAGTTCTTTTTTATTTTTTTAATATAACAAATAAATGAAATATAATTTAAAATATTTAATTAAATTGAAATAAATAGAAATATTATTTATTGTTTCTTTGAATAATACAACTTCACATAAATAATTTAATTGTCATGCTTGTTTCATAATACTTTAATCAAAATGTGATTTCATTTATTTATAATTTGATTTATCTTGTTAAGGTTTGTATCAAAATCTGATTATTATTGACATGAAGTAAATTTAAAAGATAAGGTGTGTTCATAAAAGAGTATTAGAATATGTAGAAATTCTTTATAATTTATTTTAAATTACTTGGTATTTATATTATGTAGTTTTTCATGTTTTAAATTTCTTTAAATTAGTATAAATAAAAACAAATGAATTCTTTCCTATATTATTATTTATCATTTATTCATTTAAATTGGTTGTTCAACTCTTTCTTTATTTTCAAATCCATAATTCAAGTATTACAATAATATTGAATATTGTAAATAAAATAATTCCTATTTTTTTCAATCTCTTTTATTTCATTCATCTTTGTTTCTTTTCTTGTTAATAATTATATTTTATTTATTTGAAGAATCACAGAATCTCTAATCTTTAATAGGTTTCATATTTTTAATGTTTATCATTGATATAATATGATTTATTTTGTGGTATATTTATTGAGATTGTATTTTATCAATTCATTATTCTTTATCTTATTTTTATTTGTTATTTAAATAACATAAATAAAGTATTTTTAAATAAAAATCAATAAATTAAGTATTAATACAATTTGTATTTATTATTCTTGAATCAGAGGAGATTAATCAAATCATTAGTTTTCATCATGTATTTCAACAGTATATGTTTGGTTGTGGTCTCCACAATGTTCACTGACATCAATCATGTTTTTAATTACAAGGTTTTTGATTTCTTTTATAATGTTAATTTCATTTTTTTAATTATTTAATTAATTTAATACTTCGGCATTATTAATTAATTTATTGAAATTGCTACTGTATTTATTTTGATACCCTTTATTTTCTATATTTTAATTATCATATTTTTTTTAATTCTTATATATTTCTTTTCTTCCAATAGGCTCCATTAATATTGTGATCTACCACATAGTCATATCAAATATTAGACCAGTTTTATTCTTTTTGTCTAGTACATATATATCTGGTATTTTATGATATTGTCCATCAATTTTTGGCATATTTATTTGTTTAATATCATAATAATATCATTGTATTAGAACACTGTTTTATATGAGGATTTTTTTATATTGATTATTTAATGTATATTTTATTATTATTTAATACGATAATACAAATATTGTCATGTTTTTCAATTTATGATTTTTATGAATAATACAAAATAATAGAATGTGTCATATTGTTGATATATTGTATTTACAAAGTGTGCCGTTTTCAATCATTTTTAATATTTTATTTTTTCTATACACATTGAATATTATTCTATCTTGTATTTTAGTTAATTGAAGAAATGTATTCTTTTTAATATTGATTGACTTTAATTTATTGTTTATATTTGTTTTATCTATAAATTTTGATTCAATCAATATTCTAAAATAGGTCACGAAATTATGCATTTTATTCATATTCATCATTATATTATTATATTGATTTGTGATGTTGTTAATTATTTCATAATTGGTGTCTAAATGTAATGAATGTATTCATTGTTTGTTTAAAACATGATGTTTATGTTTGATATATCATTGAAATGAATTATCATGTTGCAAAATATTTCTTGTTAAATGTTTAAAAGGTAAAAAAAAAAAAATAGTAGAAAATATTATTAGATGAAAATATTTGTGATTAAATATGAGAATAACATATTTGTAAATTATTAGTTATATCTTTCTACTTCGTTTTCTGTATTAAATGAATATATCTGTTGATGAAATTGAAATTGAATAAAATAAATATAAAATGAAAATGATAAAAGAAAGAATAAAGAAAATAATAAGAAAATAAATATAATGATTAATGATAAAATTAATGAGTTATTATCATGAATGAAAGTTGAAGATAAACATTAAATTCATTATTATTATTTATAAATGTTTAATTTATAATACATATTAAATAGTCACTCTTCATTCTGTATTATTGTGTTGATGTTTAAATTATTCAATTTGTTATTATCATATCATCATTTCATTGATACTTCTTATGTATTATCTTTTTATTTGTTTCATCATTTATCTCTTGTTTGATATGATAATATAAATAATTTACATTGTATATTATCATCATTCATCATTGATAATCATCTATGATATAATTTAATTTTCATATCAATAATTATATCATTTAAATAAATAAATAATAACATCTAATAACATATCATTATGACATCTCATCAGTATGATAAATGAAATGTAACATATTTAATCATTAATAACAATACGATGGATATTCATATTTATATAATCATTGTTATTCATAACTAACATTATAAATTTGAATTAACATAATGTTCTTCTTTATTACATTTCATAATGATATTTTCACATTAAAATAGAATTGAAGGTAAATGAAATGAAATAAAGAATAATATAAAATGAACACAAATATGAATGAATATACTCAACAAGTCAAGATATATCATACTCAATACAACAAGAATTACAAAATGTCGACTGATTGTTATAGAATTTGTATTTTACCTACTTTTTATTTTAATTTATATTTTATAATTTTAAGAGAAAATAATAGAAAACAGAATAATCTAATATTCAAAAAATATATTACACTATTTTCATTTGAGCATTTTATTTAAATGCATAATTTCTTCGCTTATTTTGGTTCCCTCTAAAATATTAATTTATTGATGTATTTGTTTGTTATTATTTTATTTATTTTTATTATTTCTTTTTATTTTCAATTATTTCTTTTATTATTTATTTTATTTCTGTTTCTTTAATTTTATGTTTTATTATTTTTTATTTATATTCATTATTCATTTCTTTGAATATTGTCTATTTAATATATTATTATTTCATTCTTGTATAATATTACATTACTATTCTAATTATTTCATTATCATATTCATTATTCATGTTTATTATTCATTATTTCTTTTATATTGATATATAGATTGTATTTAGAATTACCAACAATAATATATTTATATTTATTATTTATTTTATTATCTCGATTTCAATTCTATATAAATTACATTCTATTTTTATTACTGATAAATATGTGAAGATATTAATTAACTCATTATTAATTATTGTAATATATCTTATATTATTACTTTCTTCATAATTTATTTATTCAATTTTCTTCATTATCTTTTATTTGATGATTTTATAATTAAATATATTATTAATTTCATCTGATTATCATACATTTAAATATTTATACAATTTATCTATTGTGATATTTTCATTTCAAGATGATATTTGATTAATATTATTTATTTCTTGTTTTATTTTCATTTCTTTATTTAATTTATTATTTATTTAATTTATATGTTAATTATTCTCATTTATTCATTATATAATATATGATTTATATTATTGAACTTATATTCATTGATTTGATAAATTATATTTATTTTGATGATGATAGAGATTGTAATGAATCATAATGTAAAATTAATCATTTTAATATATCATTTATATTCATTATATTTATATCATATTTATCATATTTATCATATTTATCATATTCATTATATTTTATATATTATTTATGTTGATTTATTCTATATTAAATTATTTTAATATTTATATTACTTATTCATGACTCACTGAGTCATATAATTTATTAATATCATAATATGAATTTATATATTTTGTATTTATCTTCTTTTTGTTGATTTAATATATAACTATTAATTATTCATTCTTTATTATCCAGAAATTATAATTTACATTACATTTGATTTTTATTAATTTTAAATGATTCATTATTCATATTAATTATATTATGAATATTATATTTTAATAATGATATAAATATTTTCATAAATACATTATACAACTAATATGATGATAATTAATAACATTGTTCATTCACTTCATTTGTTGATTAATATTATTCTTCAATTTACTATATTTAATTTGGTGAATTCATTGAAATTTAATTATTCATTAATATATTAAGAATATACTCTCTTGATGTTGATATTCTCTTCAATTAATATAAATATATAATATCAATTCATAGTGATTTCCAGTTATTTATTTTCATCATAATTAAATTTAAATTATCCATTGTGATGATGATATTATCATAATTTCTGTATCTTTCATTCTAAATTATAATTTGATTTATTTTCATTTATTTTAATTGATTAATGATAATATTAAGATATTCATTATCATGTCAATAGAATTATTTTCATATTGAAGTTTTTTATTATTGAATTACACTTTTTTTTCTATGATTGAGTTCACTTTCATTTTAATATGTATTTTAGTTGTTTATTTTATTTTATGTGACTTTTTAATATCATTAATGTATTCTTTATCATTATTTACATTATTATTTATTACTTTTATTATGCTTTCTATTTCTTATTTTCTTATTTTCTTATTTAATTTCTTATTTAACAAATTAATTCAAAACAATACAAAATATCAATTAAAATTCTATTTGTTTGATTTATTGTGTTTTATTTTATTATTGATTGATTATCATTTCTTTTTTTTTGATATCAATGTTTTGTTATTTTATTTCTAATATTATCTTTTTCATAATGTATTTTGTTCATTTATATTGTCCATGATGATGATGTTCTCAATATTGGTTGTGTATTTATCATTATGTTATTGTTTTCTTCTTGTCAATTATTAATATTATTCGAATATAAAAATAAATTATATTTCTTTTTTACTATCTCATTCTTTAATTCTACTTGATTTTCATCTTTCGTCTTATTGAATCATTTTCTTTTTTAATTAATTTATTTTTATTGATCCATGTTTTTATTCACTTAATACAATAATTATCAATGCTCAAATGTTGAACTATATTGTTATCATTTAATTGAAACGCTTAAGGTGATTACTACAAGAGTGTTGATTGTCTATGATTATTTAACAGAATTATTGATTGTTCAACTATTTTTATTTTTTTGTTCTTTTATTTCTCTTCTTATTATGTTCTTTTTCGGCTTCAGATTACAGCCCACTTAATGTTTTAATATATTGGCAATACTCAATCCTTCAATAAAACACAATAACAAAAAATTTCATTAAAACTCTTCTCTTCTTTAAAATCCTCTTTTTTGTTCATTTGAATAATCAAAAACAAAACTACAAAAAATTTATAACAAGGTACTCGATTCATTACTCCAGCAATATTACATGCCCATCTTTCTTCTGTTCCAATGTCTTCTCTTGAAGTTATAGTTAATGGTGTTTCCAGTTTTCATTCTGAACCATTGTGGGACGCCTCTGTTTTGGTGAATTTTCTTACCAAGTTTTAATTTGTATGAGAAACCCTTGTGTCCAGTCATTGACCTTGTTACTTTCTATTTTGAAGTTCTTCTCTCTCAGTCCTTTCATTCTTTCTTTTAGTTATTAATTTATTATTACTTTTTATTATTTATTATTAGGTTTTCCATATTTAATTATCACTTATTATAATTATATTATTAAAATATATTTATAATAATAACATTTTTTTATCAGACTTATTTATGTTATTAAAATCAATAAATTTTTTTGAAATAACAAAAAATATGCTATAACAACAAAATAAACAAAAAATGAAGATAACGTTGATAAAGAAGTACAACAAATGAATTATTTACTTTCAAACACATGATCAATAAATCTCTTAATATCAATGCACCCTTCTTTATTTAATCCTATATCTTTAACTAACTCATCAGCTTCATCTTCAGAAACTCGTTCTCCAAATTCCATCATCATTGCTTTAAATTCATCAACAGTAATAGTAGTTTTCCCTGGTCCAAAAAATGTATCAAATGCTTTTTGGATTTCTTCAACACTATCTGGTTCTTGAAGTTTTTGAGCGAGTAGTGCCAAGTATGTTGCTTCATCAAGTTTATCACTTCCATGGATTTGTTGCATTTGATAGATTTCTACGTCTGTAGTATTTCTTCCCATTCCTCTCAATATTTGACCTAATTCTTCGAACGTGATTTGTCCATCTTTGTCTTTATCGTAATGTTTGAATGTAGCTTTAAACTTCTTCTTTTGCTCTTCAGTGAGAGAAGACATAAGATTAAAGAGTTCTATTAAAACTCTTTATCTGATTCACAGAAAAAAGTGTTTTTTGAATTTTATTGATATTTTAATTTATGTTTTTTATTTTTATTTTTAAAAATTTCTAAATATAGAACAAAAACACATCAAACAACATCGAATAGGACCAGTTAGACGGAAAGAAGAAGGAAAAAAACGGGATAGTAACGATTAGAGGATCTTATAAAAATGAACTAACCCTGGCAGATTGTTATAAAATGGGAAGAAGACCAGGAAGATGTTATAGACTTGTTAGAGGACACCCATACCCAAAATCAAAGTACTGCCGTGGTGTCCCAG